>NC_036454.1:22838875-23138875 GCF_002775205.1 Xiphophorus maculatus
AGACTTGCATCATTAGAGCCACCTAGGCCTGTTTAGCCCCTGTCAGATATTCTTCATAAATAAATTTACAGATGAGGAACATTTCCTGACATGTATTACACTAGCAACTGTTACAGAAAAAAAATCTATGAGTTTAAATGTATTTAAACCAAGATTTACTATTTTGGAGAAAACATGAAGCAGTAGGAAGATCAGCGCTGATTCAACAGCAAGAAAAAGATTGAACAAAATCATTCACAATGATGCCGGACCAAATTCTGGAAAAGTCTGGACAAATTCTTTAACTGCGGAAAGATATAAGTTAAATTTGAGTAGGCCTGTTTACTGTCTGTCACATATTCTTCAGAAGTACGTGTACAAATGAGGAACATTTACTGAAACGTTTCACACTAGCAAGTGTTACAGAAAAAGAAAATCTATAAGAGTTTAAAATTTAAGCGATGAAGGAAATCACAAACTCATAGTCAGCACTGATGTGTTTTTTAATTTGCTCACAAGTGGTCACATGTGCCACTGGCACACAGATGGAGTGCTGCAGATCCTGAGAGCTGATAGCTGATAGTCAACCAGTATGGTGATCAGAGGTCATCATCCTGAGGGGCTTTTAACCCACCTCACACTTCTGTTTAAAACCAGAGGTAACTACAACAATGCCTCACACAGATGGTAAGATCCCCTCTCGGGCGTAGAATCTGGGCACACAGATGGAGTGCTGCAGATCCTGAGAGCTGATAGCTGATAGTCAACCAGTATGGTGATCAGAGGTCATGGGAACCATCCTGAGGGGCTTTTAACCCACCTCACACAGATGGTAGGACCGTATCTCCCGCTTCACATATCAGGAAGATATTCTGTTTAAAACCAAAGGTAACTACAACACCCCAAATCTATTTAAATATACTATAATGTTATATTATTCTAGATTATCTAACACTTATTGTTTTTTCATACTTTAATTGTATTATTCTTAAAACTCAATGTTTTTTCATACTTGTACTATTTTTAAAACACATAGCGGGAATAACAGATGGCGTAACAGATGGAGTGGGGGATGGGTGGGGGGGGGGGGGGGGGGGGGTGGGGGGTGGGGGGGGGGGGGGGGGGGGGATTAATAGCAATCAATTAATTAGGGTCTTTAATTACTCATCCATCAAACTCCGATTAAATTTTGACAGAAGGGTGCCTATAGAGTCTCTCTTATAGTGAAAGATTTTACTCAATGATTTATTGCCCTTTTTCCTCATATTTCTATTTACGGCCCTTATTAATTTTGGCAAGCTATTTGAATTTTAGCATTAATGCACCACAAAAATGTGACTTCATAAATGCCACTTGGTAATATTAGCTATGTGCTTTTCTCTTGAAAAACAGGAATCTGCATCTGTTTCAACATCATTATTGTTCCTTGTAAATGATAACGCATGTAATTAAATTACTGTAGTGTACACAGCCAATTCTCCAGGAGAAAGTTTTGAAGATATTTCCTGATTATCATTAACTAGATTATTGTTAGATTTTATCATAATAATTTGGTCTCATAAAAGAGTCCAGAAGCCAAATTGTGACATTTGAGTACAGCGTTCACATGGCCCCTAACTCTAATGCGCAAAAGCTAATAAGACAAAAGTGAGGAGGCTTTCTTTTCTTCTTCTTTTCTTTGAAAGACACAGTACGATTTTAAGCTGATTTTACAATTTCAGCTGTCCTAACCACTCACCTGAAATTCCAGATATAGGTGGGGATTTTTAGGGCTGAAACGATTCCTCGAGTGATTCGAGTATCTCGATTATTAAAATTCCTCGAGGAAAATGTATCTGCCTCGAAGCTTGCGCTGCGCAGAGCTCTCACTTTTGCCTGAGTTGTTCACGAAAGCTAAGTGTTAGCAGCATAACGTCCAATTTTTAAGTTCGGCCTGGGAGGATTTTATTGATTCATGATAATGTCCGGATTTTTGTCGTTTTTCGGGGACCAATAAGCATCCCTAAAACGCCTGGAGCTATGCTTGGAGTAGGGCAGCTTTTCTCCTCCCGGAGCTGATGGTTCAGAGCGAACGGCGGGATTATTTATAGGTGAGCGGATGAACTGAACACTGTGGGCGGCTGTGCTTTAATTGCGTAGCTTTACTGACTAACCGGAAAATAAATTTCATATCTTCCCGGTTGCAACAAATGGGTGGCGAAACGCATGGTGACGTTACATACCTGGTAGATGAGTTTCTGTGTGACGAAGGAAGATGTCAAATCCCGTCGCTAACATGAACACAAAGCTATAAATGTTTGGGCAAGGTGAGAGTTCATCTATTAAATTGACTGAAGATGAATGCATAAACCAAAAGCTGGAGTATTGACATATTTTTATAAGCGTATTTGTGGGCCTGCCCGTTTATTATTAAATTGAATCTAACTTCAGATTTTTGTATAATTTTTCTTCAGGTTAACTTACAAGGTAAGATATTATTGTTAAAAGTAAATTTTCTAAACTACATAAAAGTTATTATTAGGGAAGCGCAAATGTGAAAAATTGGACTGATGTTGATATCCGATAGTAACACTGCTGCTATGTTTGATTTACCAA
Organism: Xiphophorus maculatus; assembly: GCF_002775205.1. Taxonomy (NCBI): domain Eukaryota; kingdom Metazoa; phylum Chordata; class Actinopteri; order Cyprinodontiformes; family Poeciliidae; genus Xiphophorus; species Xiphophorus maculatus. Next base: position 22,841,450 of record NC_036454.1, read on the forward strand.
TGTTTAATTTGATTTTCTTTTATCCAATTACTCGATTAATCGATTCTTACTCGATTAAGAATAATCGATAGATTGCTCGATTACTAAAATATTCGTTTACAACAGCCCTATTTTACATCACCTTTATTCTGCAGCACATAATATTGGTTTGACTTTGCAGAGCAATATTGGCACAAATATAAGATGAACACGAAGTATAGTCTTAGACCACACAGCGTCATCTACCAGAAACTAATAGCACCACAAAGATATGGTTTCATTTGGGGAGCTCTAGTGTTGCATCCACAAAAACCACAAAGAGCTTTTTCTTGTAAAAAAAAAAAAAGAAGACTTCACATTTTATCCTGTGACCAAAGGGAGTATCTCCTTCTTTCGAATGAGGTACCTGAGATAAAACATCTAGGGGAAATGTTAAGCTTGGTGAGGCAAATCAGCTCATCTTTTATTAAAAGAAATCAACACAGTAAAACATGAAAAAACATGTGTTGCTATGCCTCTGGGTTGGATCATTTGGCCACTTTTAGCAAATAAAACTTGCTTAAAGTCCCAAATGCTATGTAATCGTTTGAAATTTTTGGAAATGTTAAAGACCTACTATTATTTTTCAAATTTTATGTTTTAAAATAAAGCTTTTCAAATATCCATGGGATGTTGATTTTTGTGAAAAATTATGTAGAAAAAAAACCCTAAAGTTTCCAAAGACTTGGCAACATGATTCAAAGCATATCAGTAAAACCATCAATGACTGAGATTTAAGAAATGGAAAGAATTGGGGCAATGTGTCCTTTTGAGACACCGTGTGGTGTTTTGAAACTGCTATACACCCCAGACATTTCACAGCTGAAATTGAAGAATAGGGCAAAGTTTTCTGAGACTGACTTCAGAGACTGGTAGATGGCGAAGAAGTGTCTCACTAAAGTGAATTCAGTCAAAGGAGATAACTCTAGTTGGTACAGAATAAAGTGCCCCGGACTCCTCAATTAGAAAATGCGTTTCTGTAGCTATCTTTTCTTTAATGAGTGAAGCATGATACATTTTTGGCATTTGGGTGCAAATAGATCCCTGTCTTATCCTGAGATAGAAAATCAGACATTGTAATATCAGCAATTCTTATTTCAGAAAATGTCACTCATGGTTTCACTCGACGCTTCTCAAAACCTCTTAAAACTTATCCTCACTGTAAATGTGTTGTATCAATCATAATTCTCTCAGCTTCAAAATGACTACAATTATAAATCAACCCTTTTACAATATGCATACATGTGCAATTTGCTGTCTCTATCTATATTTATTCCTGTCTCAATATGCATAGCCAGGCTGAAGCGTCATCATGTTTAATCAACATCAACTTCACTCAAAACTTTAAAACTGCATATTTTACTCATGGATGTTCTCATGAACATTAAATATAGATTCAAATGGATGGGGTATTCAGAAATAGCGGGTTCTTAGTGTTAAAAAGTCAAAGACCAGTTTGAGTTCATCACCAAACATTCATTGCATACGTGCAGAACCCAGGTCGTCTCAGTCAAAGCTTACTTCATGCTTGGCTGGGGAAACAGGTTGACAAACACAAGACAAATGACCAGTCACTGTAAAATGAGATGAATGGTGTGAAGTGGAGCAAGCTTTAAAAGGGGGTGTCACACGCATCGACAATGTTTCCTGAATCTGACTTCTCATCTCTGGTCAGCAAAATAACATTTTGTCTGGCAAAGTGCTTCAGAGTGAAATCCCCACCGAGCTTGTCGTGGGAGGATAATGCTTTCTCCTGCTTTGAGCCTATTTTCAAAGACCCTTCAGATGTTCCTGCACATCATTGAGGAAAATCACTGTAAATGAAAAAAACAGAAGTCATGCCGTTAGACTGATTATTCAGAAAAAAAGAAGAAAGAAAGAAAATGCAGTCCGTAAGCAAATGTTTTTATACCCATGCTGTTTATTATTGTAGCAGTAGATAATTTTTTAAACAAAGAGTAGAAGCTGGACAGAATGGTGGATTATTATTTATTTTTACATGTATCTATATATAAGCTATATATAAGCAATTATTTAAGGCCAAGAAAGAAAGAAAACATCACAGAAGTTAGCAGTGGCACATTGCAGTAGGGGGTCGTATAATGATCTGTTCTGCATTAACATGGACAGTCAGATTGTTCATACTCCTACACATCTCTGATAAAGACGATGTGTTGAAAATGCTATAAATACATAATATATACACAAATAAGGTTACTTACATTGCTTTTGCAGGATTTATTTCAGTGAACAGTATGAATGGGGTGTTGTAATTTCTAAAACAAGGTCAGGCAATCCAAATGAATTAAGCATTTTAAAAAAATGTAAATTGCTGTAGACAAGAGCTCATGTCTGGCATGATTATTTGAATATAATAACTTAAATAAGTGAAATTACATAACGTCACGATTTAAATACGAACCATATTTATGTTATTGGCCAGACATAGCTGTTTAGCAGTTAATAGACACTAAACATTTTAATGATTTATGTCATCTCTTACTTTAATTATTTCATTCATCAAACTCATTAATTACTTGAAATCTTGCTAATATTTTCAATATAACAGAGAAACACCACCAATCAGTTGGAGACACACTGAAGAAAAACAATGTAGAATTTTTGTGGCTCTGCTCTTTATTGCACAAGTATAACAAACAAATATTAATTAATGAGTCAGCCTAATTATGTATTCAGCATGCAGTTGGACATGCTTCTCTTGCCAACTGTAGTTTAAAAATGAAAATAAATAAATAAATAAATAAAAACATGACGTTAATAAGATTCCGTATACGACTTCTATAATTTCCGCACAATAACATGTCTAAGTTTGAATATATTTCCAGACAGCAACATCTGTCTATGATAACAGAAAGAATATAATCTTCTTTCTTCCAGCTGACTGGCAGTGTGGAGCAACAGCTTTAGTACTGGCAATACTATTCTACTCTATGCTCCACACAGACAACAAAAACTCCAGACACACTCTGACTTTCTCACACCTCTAAAAAGACTTGAAATCTTGGTAATATTATGATGGACAATTTTTGCATTTTTGACCCAATATCTTATAAAAACTTTCTTTATTCACCTTAGTCAGCTTCCTTACTAAGCTGCTGGAGAATTAATTATGTTAGTAACTTCCATTACAACAAAATCTACTGCAGCAGTTTGGTACGTAGTTAGTTGTGGCTTTTTGTAGAAGTTTAAGACATATGCCTTTTATCAGACATAGTGGATTCTGTTGTATGTTAAAAATAGATTGCTGTGATCAACAGCTTATTTCTCACTGCTTACCAAGAGAGGAAGAATAAAAAAACAACAAATATGCCCGAAGAGTCTAAATCTAAAGCAACAACTGAAAGCCACCCAAGTGCATTCTTTTTATTTGTGAACTGAAGCACACATAAAAAAGGAAAAGTATTTACTCTATTGCTTGCACTATAACTGAACATTAGAGAAGAAATGTTGGCCTCTGAGTAGGATTAACAACACTGCTGAGAGCAGATCTGTGATGATGTTAGAGTTCAGAAATAATAAGTAACATTGTTACATTGTCTTTTAATGGTTGATCAATATAAATTAGTGCATGACATTACCGTCTGACCTTTCCTGACTCAACCTGCAAGAGAAAATTACCCCTAAAAATAGTTAAATACACAGCTGATACCCTTAGTCATTTAAAATGATAGAAAACAGCAAATCAGCTTTAATTACATTCTTACCTTAGTTTGTCTCCAAAGCAGAGGTGTTGATATCGTAGATCAATATGATGGTTTATGTAATAAGTCCATGTCTTCAGGTCACCCCCCGGTCCCTCCATTTTGGAAAAATGAAGGGTCAGGTATGATTACATTGTATTGTTTGAGATGTAAAAGTTAATTTTCATGCTCGTGTTGTTTACCCAAATTTGCAACATACTCATGGATGTAAAAGTGTCAAATTGCAAACTGTGAAGAGAATTAAAGCAACGGATAACATGAACTAATAAGGTGGTAATGCCCTGATCTTTAATGCAGTCAGTCAATAAAAATGAACATACAGTTCCCTCCCCATTTGTTGGGGCCCCAGGTAATCAATAAATGTGTCAGAAGGTGTGTGTGTGTCATTGTTTGCTACCGTTCCCACAGTAATTTTTTTCTTTTGTAATTTTGAATTAACTTCGACCTTTGTTCAACCGTTTTTGTCCCTTTTTCAGGAGTTTTACACAACAGACAGGGAATATGTGTAAACTTAAATGAGTGACTGCTTTTTCCAGCCTTTTCCTGAATTCTGATCATCAACACACATCCTCACTTTATCTGAATATGTTCTCTTCTCTTTCCCATTTCAAATAGTGGCTAAGAGAATGGGCTTCTGTGTTAAGTCATATCTTTATCCCAGAAAAACAAAAAGTCACATATTACTATTTCAAAGTTCACACTCTGTTCACCATTCACAAAAAGGGAACTATGCAAAAACATATTGTAAATGAATTTATTTAATAGAAATTCTTATGATGTGAACAGAGATTTGTAATAATATTCATTTCTTTAAATTTCTCCACAATTTTCTTGGATTAAAAATGAGATTTTCTTCAATTTTAAGTGCCCAATTATGCAACCACTATTAAAAATGTACTTTTATGGCTCATTGCACATCTTCACCAGAGGTGCCAATAATTGTTAAGGGAGCTGCATAAAGACTACATTGTGAGAGCTCAAACCCAACAATAACTGGTTTTTCTTCTGTGTAAACCTGAAATCCTAAAAGCCATTATTTGTCTAAGCCACTTACATCAGTGGGACAGATAAGACCGATCTAGAGGGGAGTATGAAAGAAAAATCGGTCCTTCATCGGTTATTGAGAAGCCAAGGGATTTTCTTTCCATATCTGCTAATTCAATTTTGTCTCCAGCCGCAAAACCACTGTGAGGATCAACCTATTTCTCTCCCTTGAAGTCAATGGATATTTTCTGACCACACAGAAACAGTTTCCTAGTGTTTTCCTCAGCTGTGGTGAGTTATAAATCACAGTACCAGATTGGTGGGTAAAGTGATGATAATGTGAAATATCCTCTGTTCCCACAAATCACTGGTTTGTGTCAGCATCAGGCTGGGAAAAGATTGATGAAGTATGAGTTTGGGCTCAGTGCCCTGTGCCAAGTGGGAATGCAGCAAGAAGAAAAACACCAGACAGATTTCGTTACCTGAAAAGTTTCAACCCATTTCCTACTGCGTTAGTTGCTGAATTCTGACCTCCGTAGATCAACGCAACACATTATCATGTCATTAATGTTACTTACCAGACTTATGAGCCAGAAAAGAGCCAACTTTTGTTGCTGCAAAAGCATAAAGTACAGCGTGAGCATTTCAACTTTTTTTTAAAGTTTGAATTGATAAACTAAACAAGGCCATTTTTATCTTCAAAGCAACGTTTCCTAATCTAATCAGGGATGTCTAATGTGCTGCATAATCAAGCCAGTTATTATAAGAGAAACATTTAAGATGAGCTGCACTTTGCTTGTGTGCCAGTAAGTCACAACTGATAAAATTACGGCCGTTAATGTGATACGCTGTACGGGGCAATCAGCTTCTCAGCAGAGAGTTGATCGGTCTTGAATAACCCACCTCCGCAGATCCCAAAGGATGATCAGTGACAACGTCACGCGGTTGTGCAAGACTGTGATTAATTCTTAGATTATAAGCCTTTTTTTGGTGTTGTTTTCAGGATATTTGTTTCAATTTAAACAGAAACACCATCATGAAGTAATGAATTCATAAAAACATATTTCTTTTGACAACACTTTGTACACACTAAATAACAGACATTAACAAGCTACTCCAATCTTTTCCGTTTTTAGCGACATTAATGAATTATTGTAACCACAGAAAAGCACAAATTAAGTGTGTATTCATGTGGAATAAGCAGTTTGTATGTCTAACCTGCCATTGCTAGGAAACTGTGGGTGTTATGTGGCTTTACTGATGATGAAGGACTACACAAGAACAGCTGGAGTCAGTTCATTAACATGCTTCTATTTAATTTATAAATTCCCAGCATAGTTCAAGTAGAATCGTGGCAGAACTCTGTGTGGACCAAAATTGCATATTTACTTCTGTTGGAGTCATGTCTATTTGCTGTTCAGCAATAATTTGCACACTTGAAGGAAAAATACAATTAGTGATGTGCAACTAAATGTAAAAGAAGCCAGTCAGTATCTTTACCTATAGTTCAAATTGCACTTTAAAAATATGCACCCAAATTGCCCTGAAATGGTGTTTTCTGCTGAGGACACAGTGGTTTCTCCCTCATACCAGACACACAAGGAGACATCCTGGCTGTTTCTTTTAGCCACAATGTTGGTTTTATGCTGCTGGGACAGAGGTTAGGTTAGGGTATTTTTAAATGAAACAATGTGGAGTAAAGAAGAGACTAGAAGCAACCGCACTATTCTTCAGTGGCCCATTTCTTAATCTGTAAAACAACTTGATCAAAAATAAGAGAAATGGTAAGATTGCAGTGGTGGGCCGTCAGGGCCTGCAAGGCCTTCTCTGCTGGCCTAAAAATATCTGAATCACAGACTGATGTTAATTATATTTTGTCCATGAATACGTATTAAATAAATCCAAATGGTCTGTCCGCTTCCTTTCACTGTTAGCCCCCTGGTTGCGCTGATTCCAGACGTGTATTTTCATATTTAAGCATTTAACCAATCACATTTCAGCCACTATTTGTTGCCAGGGTCAAAGAAATCTGCCTGCCGCCTTCACAATCAGTTCCGCGGGCCCTGTAGCATAAAATAAATGTCGATCAAACTGTTGCTTCAACCAATCAGATTTTGAGTTGGCGACACCAAGGCCCTCTAGCAGGCGTAACGTCAGCGTATTCACACGCTCTGATTGGCTAGTCAAAGAGTGTACTAGCAACAGCTAGCAAACTGCGTCTGTAGCGAGCAGCACAAGCAAAGATATTGTTGTGTTGATTTAATAGATGGTTTGTCAACCCACACTGGGTGAAGGAGGAGAAGAAATGGATTTGGTTGGAGATTTACTGTCAAAGCCATTTTCAAGACGGACTTTTCAAGAAAAGCTGGACATTGTTAAGCAAAGTTTAACAACCGAAGCTAGCAAGCCTGTCACAACCGGGAAAAGGATTTGTCCGCCACTTTCAGTCTACTAACTAAAACTTATGCCAGAAATACGACAGGGCAGGCTGGACTTCCAGCATTAGCTTCGATGGCGATAGAAAATGACTTCTTCATGGAACTGAAACGCATGGATAATCTGCACAACAGAGTAATTGAAATCTTGAGGAAGGAAAGGAGGATGGATTTTGTGTACAAATAATCAGGATTTTTGGTGAGTAAAATGTTGCTATATTCCTAAATGATATTGCAATTTTATCAGGTTATTTTTGATGCTTTTTTTATGTGTGTCGCAGCTGTAGAAGTTTTATAGCCATAAAATAGTTATTGAGGGTTGGATTGATTCAGACGGAGCACTACTGAAGGCCTAGGTGTGAAATTCACGGCCCGATTGTAAAGTGATGATATAAAAAATAAAAAATGTCAGGGGGTTGTGTGAATGGCTTTAGTTGGTTCATATCAGTTCGTACCAGAGAGTGCGTTTATTCACTCCAATTAAAGTTGAATTTGGCTGAAGTGTAATTTGTATGTACATATGCTTGATAATTAGTACTTACCTGGAGTACTAGCAGCATAGTTTATTGCTGTATTCTCCTTTCTGAATATTTATATTATTTCCTTTAGGTTATTCCTGTCATGATCTACAATGTTTTTATTTCAGTTCAGGTCTTGGCATAATCTGTTCCCTGTGTTAATTGTTGCTTAAAAAGTCTTGCCATATCAGTTTATTTCTTTATATTTGATTTCTTAGTTTATTCTTACATTTTGTCATTTGAATGTTTCCTTAGATTAATATTAAGCCTTCCATCATTTGGTTATTGTGTATGTCCTCCTCAGATTCTCAGCAAGCAAATATAAGCATGCAAAATGAGCTCCACAAGTTTAAATATGTTTGTGTCAAAAACCTAATTATATGATTTTATTTTGTGTATTTTGTGGGTATGGCTGCTGTAAGAGTGTCTCCATTTATTGAGCAGCTATCATTGAAGTAAACAAACAAAAAAAGAGACTGACTTCAGTTGTGGCTGCGCTGCAGCAGGGGTGACCCAAGGGATGACCATCCGGAGACCAGTATGAGGGCCTGAGAACTAGAGAGGAATGTCAATGTACCAATTCACAACTAACTGTGAAGTGCCGTGGAGGGACCTGAAACGAATCCCTGAGGCTCTGCAAATAAATATATAGGTTCGTGCTGCTAATTCTTCTTTTCCTGTTTTGAACATATACCTTGCATCTCAAGGGAGCATGCTTTTGAAGACTGTAACATTACCAAGGATTCTCATTGGTCTCGACAAAATTCCCACAGCTTCCATTGGCTGAGATCCAGTGTGTGTGTGGGGGGGCGTGTGTGGGAGATTAGTGCGGGTGAAAAGTAACCCAGACATTTCTAAGATCACTATGTCCACCCAGCCTTAAGCCCCTCCATTTCCACCCTTAGCTTTCATTTCCCATTGTCTCCTCCAGTAAAAACACCGAATGTTATCTGCTGGATTGCTGATAACTCTTGTCTTACAAATGCAGTGCTGTTTTTTCACCTATTATGTTCTTAATTCACCAGAAAAACTTGTACTGCTGCCACTATCAAAAGGAAGCCTACAATTTACATGTAAAAACAGCGCTATTCTCCCAGAAACTGTCTAGGCCATCTGTGGTAAGTGGGACAGAGTTTCCTTTAATTTTTGCCTTGTATTCAGGGTTACATAACTTATTTACTGATTAGCATTTCCCAAGTGACGCTCTACAGTGTCTCACATTGTCTAATCAGCTAAGAGCATCACTAATGCCGTGGCATTTCTATCCTTCAGGCTGCAGGTGGCTGTGAGCTCAAGGCCAGAGGGCAAAAGGTGAAAGGCAGATTTATTTAAGCTGGAATGAAAACTAGAAGGAATCTTCTAGGTGACGTAACATGTCTGGATTTAAATGAAACTGCATGCCATCTCACTGGTGAGGTCACTCCTCAAAGAAGGAAAGGATGGTGCAGTAAAGGAAATCACATTACAGCTGTTGGTGATGAAAGGCTGCTTCTTAGACCAGACACTGACTACTACATTTTTTTTGTGTATTATTTAACCAAAGAGAAGCTATTCGTGATTCTCGAAAATGAGGAATGGAATAGCTGTTTTATTAAACACTGGTTAACATGGGTTGATGGAGAGTTTGACACCATCTAAGATTTTTTTCTGCATTGCTTTCAAGGTTTCCAGTCACTTACAAATCACTGCTCATGTCTTAATGTCGTGTAGCAGCTATTGAACAACTTGCCCACTTCATCAGTCATCTCCTCTCTTATCAATTTGCCAAAACAAAAATATGCTAGGCTAGCCAATTTCCTTCTATTAATATGGATTTTGCCCATATACAATGAAACTGTTTGTTGATGTTTTTTCCCCCCGAATTTGTTGTCGCTCATTATTTCGAGAAGCGCCAAAGACAAAACATGGTCCTTTGCAATCGTGCCATCTGGGCTTTACCTGCTTTGCAGGAAAACACAGATGGAGGTCGAGTTTACACAGCACACATGGCAACGCCGTTCATTCAACACGCTGACACGAGGAGCTGGAAATTTCCTTTGTGCCGTGATCGAAGTTTTATAAAAGGCACAGTGGGAAAACTTGATTCACTGATCTGGAAATTTTCAAATTCAGGAGAATATGCACCTGCTGTGAATCAACAGGGAGCTTTTAGGTACTGAGTGTGATGGGAATGCCCAGTTATTAGCAAGATGATTTTATTTCTTCATTTTGAAAGCAACTAACTTCAAGACTATAGAAATAAATTAGTGGTGCAATATTACACATGTGGACAAAATTGTTAGTACCCCTCTGTTATGAGGAGTACTAACACAACAATTAGTTATGTTAGCGCACAGTGGTCACTGAAATGACTTGAAACTGACAATAATGATAATAAATAAAAATGTGACATTGCTTTTGAAATATGGTTTAAAAGAATCATTAAATTCCAGACAAAAATGACAGTACTGCTAAAATATATTGAAAATAATTTGACCATAAAGACATGTTTAATTAGCATCACAGATGTCTTCAAGCTTGCAGTCAGTCAGTTTGTATTTTGAGAGGGTGCCAAGTAGTCACAGTGTTTATGGCATAGCATGAACATGAACATGGAGTGCATGAACTGTCAAGACACTATGAGGAAAAAAAAGTGCTAACAAGTGTCAGATTGCTTGTTCTCAGTCTCATGTCATGGCTCTTCCATCAGGACAAAGACCCAAAGCCCATAGCTAAAAACACCCAAGAATGACTAAGAGGAAAACATTGGACTATTCTGAACTGGCCTTCTATGAGCACTGATCTAAATCCTATTGAACATCTGATGAAGAAGCTGAAACATGCTGTCTTTAGAAATTATAGAACAGTTACAGAAATTGTTAGACTGCAGTAATTACCTCAAAAGGTAATCAACAAAATATTAAGTTACAGATACCATAATCTTTTTCAAGGTCAGTTTTATTGGTTCGTTTTTATAAAATGATTCTGTTGAACCGCTATAATTTTCCCTGGCTAATTTTTACAAAATTGTTTTTTATTATAACTTCTGTCAGTTTCAAGGTATTTTCAGTGACTGTCGTGCACTTTGGTCTTTTAAAGATGTACCAACAATTTTGTCAATGTGTACATTTAGTGATTGAGACAGCAAATAGCAAAAAAAACAAAACAAAAGGTAATTGAAAAGACGTTTGGGGTTTTTAAATGAAGAAATGTCAAAAAGTTAAAGATGTATGAATACTTTTTGAGGCACTGCACAAGTGGCTTTGTATTGCAATGTAGCATGATGAAAACATATTCCACTAACAATCCACATAATATGTAGAGAAAAATCTGTTATTTTGTTGCTAATGACTGTAATTTGTGTACCAAACCAGAATATTTTCGAGCCACTAATTTTTTTCTCAGACATAAAGTCTCCTTCTGCTTAAGTCTGAACCTACCTTACTGACATCAGGGATCCGTTACAATGGGCAGTTGGTTTTCCAAATCTGCATGAAAAATCACTTTTAAACTTTTTATTCAAAGCTTTTTTTGTTATGAACTCTAATTTTCTTGAATGCTTTTTTGAATAAAAACATCAGAGTGAACAGGGTTTTTCACCCCATATCAAGACAAAAAAAAAAAAAAAAGCCATAGCAACAGAGAGGAAAATAAAAACTCTTTATTTGTTTTTAACCACTACAGACTAAGAAGTAACTTTGTGCAAAATCACAAAGTCACCTTGAGGTCTAGTAGCCCCAAGGTACATGTATATCTTCTGATTCGTCACTTAGAAAACTCGCCAATATTTTCACACAGTGTGGAAACTAGATCAAATATTTGTTTTCACTTTAGCGGCTTGAGTCCCTGGTTTTGCCTGGAAGTGAACTGTCGTCATAAAATGCGGTAGGCTTTCCACCCCCACACCCCCGCGCACACACAAAGAATTCGAACAAACAGGCACACGTGCAGAATGCATGAAGTGATGGATGAAACTTCTGTGCATGGATGCTCATGGAACATATTCAGCCACTCAGCTAAATATTTGACCAGGGGACACAAAGATGCATTTACCTGCATGCTCAAATCTCCTGGGTAGGAATTCTAGGACAGAAGCAAGAAACCACTTAAATTAGACAAGCTAATCAGTTTTGATGTTATTACATTTTAATATGTTGCAATTGAAAACACATTTCAAGGAAGAAGCTTGTAAAGATATGGTGGTGCTAGCATCATGTTATGTGAGTGTTTAACTGCAGGACGGATGGGTGCTCTTCAAAAAATAGATGGAGGCTTGGTGCAGAGCTGCTAGTTATGTTAGAAAATTACACCACTTCTTGTTCTGCTAATGCTGACTCTATGGATAACTGGATGGATTATTTTATACCTATAAGTACACATGCACAGTGTAAACTAACATCCAAGAAACCGTAGACTTCTAAGACCCAAAAGAGAAGCTGGCTACCTTAGATATGGAGTTTCTGTCGCTCTGATTTCTTTTCTATTCTGCATCGGTAAGTCTAACTGCTGCTTTGGTTTTAATTGTTGTGGCTGGAAGGTTCTACTTTATGGACATCGTCTGGATGTTGCTTTGTCACCTGTTACTTTTTGCCGCAGAACATATAATTTCAAGACACTTGAAGATTTTCTTTCTGTTATGCTGAGAGGTGTTGTGTGGAAATAGCAGTCAGTCAAATTTGGCTGTACAGCAAAAAAAGTTGGTTTATTAAATCTGTTTCAACACAGCAGATTTAAAAAATGGCAGCCCTTCCATCAATCCCCCTGCTACATCCAGGAGTCCCCGCCTCTTAATTTACATCGGCCAATCACCTCAGCCTTCCAGAGTGAGGGTTAAAAAGAAAAAAAAAAGTTAACTTTCACATACATTGTAAATACTAGCAATTATTTATCAACACATCAGGCAAACATTTATATATGCAAATGCAGAATTTACAAATTGTTAAAATCTTTTTAAGTACTTTAAGCTTCAGCCAATGAAACACCAGCTTTTATCACAGCTCTTTTAATTAAAGAGCTGGATCTGAGGCCGGCCTCCTCTTTAGCAGGATACCAAGATGGCTGCCACAAACGACACACCCACAAGGTAACAAACATTTCAAGCATGCAGACACAGGTGGTTCATTTACACATTCTGGAACTCAAAAGTTTGAAGAAAAACATATTACTTCGCAACACCTTCCTAAGCTTTGTCCACTGTGAAATCTCAAGTTCCACCTAATGACGGGCATCTATAAAGACCAACCTTTTTTTGTCTGACTGCCATCTTATCTAGAGCTAATTTAAAAGGTGTGAACATACGTCCAATAAATGATCTTGGTAGCCATTTCCAGAGAGCAAAGGCGCCTACTTAGAGGACATTTTGAGTGATCACGTTTCTGCTTATTGCCTGATTCAGTGTCATTCGTTATTATCCGTCACTACCCAAACACAAATTGGGGCCTTGAGGTTAGCTGCCCACCTGATTGCATCCATATAACTCTGTTGCTGATAGGTTGGTAATTACAGAAGCAATCAAAGTCTCAGTGACATGTAATCCTGTTAGTAAACTGACCTACTCGTGTAAACTGTAATGAACACTGCGTAATCACAGTAGAGCTTCCCACTTCTTTACCCTCCGTCTGACCTAAGCACCAGTACTTCTTACAAACTTGACTGACTTTAAATAAGGTAATAAAATGAGCTCAAAAACAGCTGGAAATCTGCAGAGAAGAAAGCGCAGGGAAATCCAGGAGGATGAAGTCTAAAATGATCATGACATTCAACTCTTTGAGATGTTGTTTTGGTTTAAAGGGTAGCCAGCCGAAGTTGAGCATTTTATATAAGTGCGTCTTAAAAATGTGCCTATTATTCTGTCTCAGTGGGGAGGCAGTACCTTTAATGGCTTCGGGAAAACAAGACTTGTTTCTCAAACCATGTTTTTTTTCCCACATAATGAGGATTGGTTTCCTCTAAGCAACAAGATGTCCTGTTTGCATTTTTAGGCTGCTAGAGTGGCCTTGTTGCAAAGGAAAAGCCAAACACAGGGGCTGGCTGTTCTATTTAAAAGTCAGCAGAACAGGTTTAAGCTTGTCAACTGCCTACATATACCATTAGCAATGTGAGCAATGTTCCAAAGCAAAAAGGAAGCTGACTGAAAAGATGCTATCACTGGGTCCATGTTTTCATACCATTCGTATCCTACAGCTGTCTCAATCTGCTGCCTAAAACTGTGCCCTGCTATCTTCTCCTTCAACCTTATCCCTCCTTCTCGCATGCAATCTGACGTACGCATCTATCATTTTACTTGTTCTGTGACTCCGTCTCCCCACTGCAAATCAAGCATTAACGGGCCAGTCTGAATTCTTGCACACATACAAGTAATCAGGACTTGTTACTTTAGAAAACTGCGCTAAGGTGTGTCTTTCTAATCTTAGCCCAACCGACGCTGAAGAGGTGAACATGTCAGGGGAATTGCGTGCAGCGCAGGAATTTTGTAACAAAGGAAGGCAGATGCCGCCTTCCCCCAACCGCTTGCTTGTCCCTTTATCTATCAAGTCCCCTGGGATAACCCACAGAGCAATTCCCGAATGACGCTAGCACCTAGTACAAACACAGACTATGGATTGATTTTATGACGCATAGTCTATCAAAATAAAGTCACATTAGTACATGTTGTTCTTGTCAATGAGGGATCATTCAGTGCTAAATTACACATCCCAGTTCCCCTTCCTCTACATTTCCTTTTCTCAGCTTTATCTTCCATCAGCATGTTAAGCCTTATTACAATATGCTTCAAATGGCGCCAGGGGTTGAGCCCTCTGGCAGAATCTTAAAGCTGCAGTCGTTCTGGGAACCAAGTTTTTTTTTTTTGTTTTTCTAATTCTTTAATAAGTCTGTTCCCCATTTAAGATTTAAATGTCATAAAGAAAAACTGTTATTTTAATGATAATTTGCAGTTAATAAAAGATGTGCTGTCAATAACATGAGGATTACAGGAAACCTCAATGAAATGTTCCGGTGAGATGTAGCTCCTGTTCTATCCCTCTCAAATGGGTTTTATAATTAAATGCAAGAAGAAGGAAAACAAAAACACAGCAAAGTAAAATTAATTTCAACATGCCAGACAAAAGAAATGTGATAAAACTATTTAAAAAATTTTTTGAATGTAGATTTGTTTACGTGAAAAAATTATATATTCAGATGGACTATTTTAGATATATTTCCAAGGCAGCAATAGTGTTAAGTATCAGTCCAAAATACATTTGAAACATAAAAGCTTAACGGGAGCTGACAAATCATCATGCATAAAAAATTTGATTGTCATATAAACAGATTCCTGTGAGTCTCCACATATTAGCACAGTCAGATGTAAATCCATTAATCTTAATTATTATTTTTCTTTTTTACATATTATATAATTATCAAAACAGCCAGGCAAGGACAAGGCATTAAGAATAGATATGTAAGGTTATTTACCAAGACTAAATTTAGACAGTTGATATCCAAAATTAAAGAAAATACAGTAAAATAAAAAAAATCTAAGATATTTATTCATAATCGTCAATCAAATATGTTATTAATTGTCATCATGTTTACTTGGCACATATTTAATTAATTTAAGCCTAAAATCACTTTGCCTATAATAGATGTCCACATGTTGATATAAAAGACAGATCATAAAGAGATTCATTGTGAGGTCAAAAGTCTTACATTTTTAAGGATGAATACAAATGTCCAGTATCTACATTCCTTGTTTTTCTGGAAAATTTCTTCTAATCGTCATTATCTACTTTTTATTTTAGAGTCATGTTTTGGTGAGGAAATAAACTTGAGTCCAGTATGCACAGTAACATACTGTTCTTCAGCAGGGCTGAGGAGCTGTGAAAACACTAGCATGCCTGCTTCTTCTCTTGAGCTGAAGAGTCCAGTGTGTTTCACTGCCTCATCAATCATTTGCAATTTCCTGCATCTGCCACAAAAAAATATAACTGCGCTGTTTTAACCGTAGTATGCAAAACAAAACTGAAACCTGTAACCTTCAGACTTAAGTTTTTAAAATGGAGGCTAAAGCAAGAATGAACATGTAAGCTGAAAGCACTTCTACACTAATGCAATGTAGTTTTCACTGATCTGAATTGAAACATTTGTAATTTATAAGGATCTGTAAATATTGTCAGTCAATAAGGGTAAGTGGGATGTATGCATCCTGTACATGGCAGAGATCTTTTGATGCTTTTTTTGATGAATGACTGACAGGTAGAGGTTAGAAGATATCTGACTCGAACTTAAATGGCCTTAAAAGGACATGTGTGAGGGCCCTGCATAAAAATATGAAGACAAGTTTGGAACTGTAAGTTAACAAAAAGCAAACAAACAAAATCACAGCATTCATCATGGAGGAATGCCTTAGAAAAACTCTTCGACTTCATTATGTAAACTTTGTATTTAACATGAAACTTGTATCTAAATTTCAAGAAATTGTCACGTCTATATAAAAAGTGTTTGCGCCTTACACACCTCTATTTTTGTTCTTTGTGAGGTTTAGCAGTTTTACATCATCATATACATTTAAATGTGAGACATGGATATTTTGAATAAATACAAAAACTAGTTGTCAAATTATAATTAAATGTAATTGAATAAAAAAGGAAAAGCCAATCAAAACAACTTGGCCTTATGTAAAAAGTATAATTGCCCACTTGTAAAGCTTACTAAACCCCTAACTGATTAATTAGTTATAAATAACCACATATTCTTGCTCAGTTTCACTAGACAGGCCAAGCATCATTTCTGCCTGATCTGCTGTAGAAACAAAAAAAAAATCTGAATAGAACATATTTGACAAGATAAAGAAGGCTAAAACAGTAACACATTATGCGGCAATATGAAGACATTTAAGCACACAAGGAAAACGAGGTCACTGACATCTAACAAGCTTAAATCGTAGAAAGCTATTTATAAGGCCCTGTTGCCACAAAGAAAACCATTATCTACTGGAAAAACTTGGAACAGAGGTGAACATGTCCAGGTGTGGTTCACCTGCCAAAATTGTTCTAAGAGCACTTCGACAACTCAGTCAGGAGGGGGAGAATCAATTCCCCTTAAGTGTGTGTTCCCCGTACTGCTCTGCATCGTCCAGGCAACAAAAAAAAGGTGCTTGTTGGCTGCAAGCTCGCTCCAGGCCGTAATGCTCTGCTGGCACACTGGGGATGCAGAAAGTGCTTCAGAGGAATTGCTTTAACTCATATGTGGTGGGATCTCAGGTGTAGTGTGCACATGACGTGGACTTTAGCGTGGGTGTCTCCTGTGCGTGCGCTGCCTGTCCTGAGACCGCATGGCGGGATGTGTGGCTGTGTTATTGTTTGGGAAATGAACCAGAGAGTTTTGTAAACTACAGCTAAGTGCAATGCAAAAATAAAACCCAATCACTTCAGTACCCCCGTGCTTCCTGTGTTTTAGTGTGTGCCACCACCATTAGTGGCGGTGTGAAATAATATTACTAAAGTTGCATGCTCTGTTGAGGCTGGGCCTAATGCAGAGAAGAGATATATTATACAAAAGGAAGCCTTAAGATTATTGAAGTCTTGACTCTCAAAGGGATTTATAATTTCTTTGTGTTTTAACAACCTTTTATTTCACATTTGTATTTTTTCATGCCACTTCTCATGTTCACTTAATGTTATGAGGCCATGACACTTTGAATTTGGATCATTCCGAATTTGATTTAGAACCAGCTTTGTTCTTCTTTTTTATAATTTCTGTACAATTAAACTATAGATATATGGCTCAATAAACATATATAAAAATATCACATATTTCTGTCACATAATTGTAAGGAATCAAGAGGAGTACCGGTGCTTATTTCTTTCCCACTTAAGGTACCGACAAGTACAAATTGCTTTCTGGTCAGTATGTGTCATACCTCACAAGAACCCGAGTGCAAAACTCCTGGGAAGTCTTCAAAGGTCCCGTCTTTGCTGCATTTTTCAGCTTAGTAGCCACACCCTCTTCAAATTTATGACCAATCACAAAATGTTTGTTGGACGCTACACAAGAAAAAGGTGTTCTTGGAATGCATATCATGAAGAAGCAGAAGGGAAAAAATGCTGTGGTTCAGTACCTGCAGCCACAGGAGGGATGATTTTTTTCTGTTCCTGTGAGGTACATTCAGGCCTTAATACAACACTTCAGAAACAGAACATATGCTGACTGTCAAACATTGCAGACTGTGTTGCTTTCCTGATTCTGGACCTGTATAAATTGCTGTTATTGATGGAACCATGAATTCTGCTCTTTAATAGAAACTCTTGGTGGAGAAAGTCTGGTCATCAGTTTGTGAACTTAAGCTCAAGTGCACTTGGGTTTTGCAGCTGGACAATAAGCAGAAGCACACCAGCAAGTCTACCCCTTATATAAATAAATAAATAAATAATCTGCAAAGAGAATGGAGCTAAATTTGCTTTACAGTGAAGTAAAAGACTCATTGTTAGATATTGGAAACATTTGCCAGTTGTTAGGTTTAAGGGCTGATTATTTATTTCTACAGTGCTGAGTTTGTTTGCAGATCTATTTTTTTGTATATTTGTATTTTATGTGAAATATAATATATCTTTTGTCTGATATAAGAAAATGTTTCATGACCCCCCCCCCAAAAAAAAATCAAAAACAACAACAAAATAAAGAGAAATCTGCAAGGAGTAAACATGTTTTTATGCCACAGTAAATATGAAGAAAGACGTCAGTGTGCTATATAGAAGGCTTTTTTATTTTACAAAAATGTAAACAATCATGAAGTTTTACGTCAAAAGTCATTTTAATTAGCTAATACATGTGAGATAAGTGCTACAAAGACCCCCATCAATCCCACAGGAGCTATAATCCGGTACAGAGAAAATCATAACAGCAGATGCAAGTCAGTAAGAACTAGAAAACATTTTTTACATATGAACCTCATAGAAACCTAAATGAATTAGGAGTGCTTTTATTTTCAAACAAGAAAAAAAAAAGTCTTAATATATAATTACAGTGTGGAATTTTGTGCTTTTAGTAATACAGATTGAGCCTTGGATTAAGTTGGTGTTTTAAAACAAAAGATATGTGCAAAAGTGTAATTGATGGGAAATGCAGACAAATTACTTCACTTCTGACTTTTATTAATTTAGGTAAATTTATTTCAGTTTTTGAGAATTAGTGCAAGGTTGTTACAAGGTAACAACGCAGGACCATTTGCAGAGAGTTTAGGAGTTAATCTGAAGTAACTGCAGGCATTTATGTGGTCTGATCCACTTTATTGGAAGCACAACACTACACACATAAAACCTGCACGTGGGGCTGCAAGATTATTTTATTTGCTAACAATATGTTCGTTAATTATCACCTGTCTCATAAAGACTCTAAAACTGACAATAACAGAGAAGGAGAAAAATACACATTTTATCAACTGAGCAATATTCATATTTGTGGCAATGTCTTGAATTTAAGACTATGTGTTTGCCTTAAATTTGTGTTAGATTATGTTTTTCATATTAGGCTATGTTTTTCCATCCTGGAACAATGTGAACTTGTTTGGCAAAAGGAGAGTCATTTTTCACAAATGAGATCAATTTTGACAAACATTTATATGTTTTGCATATTTTGTCCTCCTTATCTCTAACCCTAACCTGGAACACTTTGAATTTAGCTGTAAAAAGACCAAACAAACAATATGTTCTTTGTTGTTGCTGCTGCTAACAGCCTCTGTAATGTTTTGTTTTATTGCCTTTAAAGTCTATTTCTAACGTTTTTTTCATAATTAGCTGGCAGAAAAATCAGTAGATTAAATGCAATCAATCTTCTTCTCAGGCTGTCAACTTAGGATACAAAAAAAAAAAATTGTGGCATAACATATACGGCTTTATCAGTCTCAGAGGGATATTTTTGAGAACCGACGACATGGCACACTGCTGCATCGATGCCAAAACCACTTCTATTGGGTTGTTTTGTTAAATTGACTTGATAACATCTTGATGCATATTGTTCTTGTGTCAACATTGCTGATGACTGGTGGGGTACTCTAAATCAGCCTGAATTTAGCTTGTTTAAAAGGCATAAAGGCGACTTGCCAGCGCTGTGAAAACACTGCGCAGCTCAGTTTTTGCGCAGCTGTATTTATTTTCCAGTACACTGGCTCCGATGATCTGTAAAATAGTATGGCAAGAAATATTACAGGCGTGGTGTTGTTGGTTTATTTTCACTGAATTGCTTAGTCAACACCCTTACTGAACATCTTGTGACACATGTAGTCCTAGCGATAGGTTGTAAGTCTGTTTAACAAAAACAAGGTATTAAAAAAACACATTAAATTTTTGACATTTAATCCAGTGAGTTAGAAAATTGAGAAAGTATGAAGCAGTTACTGCTTACAGCAGTACTTTATCTGGTGAGGAAATCATGAGCTGATATGACTGTGGCCCCAAGATATGAAGGTCTCTAGTTTAAGCTCGACACCCAGTTGTATCTATAGTTGAAGCCATTTATTTGCATTCACTATTTAGAAAGATGTAGAACCCTTTATCCTTGTTGTCTGGCATTAAATCAAACTACACCTTTCCTGTTTTAGGTCGGCGAGGATTCCAACAATTAAGCGAAATGCCAGAATAATTTCTCCTTAGAGAGCTGGTGAAACTGAGTCAGGATTGTTGGCTGTCTCTGCTTTCAGAGATCCTGTCTTCTGATGATCCCTCAGTTTACCATCTTTATCTGTCTCAAAGATCCATTTATGCTTAAGGTTTACTTTCTTGACTCACTTTCTTAAAATTTTGGTTGGATTTTTTTTTCTTATCATGTTGTCCTAAACCAAGAAACCCCCCAAAAAAACAAACAACAAAAAAACGCTCATGCACCAATTGGGATGGTGTTCTCAACCTTGCCAGATTCACTTTTCCCCCTCCAAATGTAATCATGGTCATTAAGGCAAATACTTGTTTGTACACTGTAATGAGGTTTTTTGTGTTGCTTTTAGAGTAATGGCTTCTTCTATATGAATGACCTTTTATACTATGTGGACATTGGACTAATGTCACTGTTGATAATGACTCTCACTTATCAGCTTTAGCTAGTACTTTCACAAGGTCTCTTGCTTTGGTAACTTCAAACCATTGCATGTTAATCTCTGGGAAACAGTACCTGAATAGGATGCCATGTTGTACCTTGATAATGTTTCCATTGAAGCGCTCCATCCAGTTTAATTTGACTTGAGGTGTATAATGAAATATAATAGGACAACATTTAAAACTCTGGTTGTGCAAAACACTTAAAGATAAACCCCGTAATACTACAATAACATACCACACTCTCCTCATATTTCGTAAAAATCTTTCACTTCACACTAATGTGGTATTGGCACCTCATTGTTTTTATATATTTTTTTAAGATCATATTCTTGTGCAAGGTTTAGAAGATAACAAAACAGTCCCAGTTTCCACTTTCCTTCCAGATCATTTCTTACCGTCTTTCCACGGAGGTTTCTAATATTCTCAGTAGCCAAGCGTGAAAGCTGGGCCTATGTGTGTAAACATATTTGAGGATGTCAAGCTTTTGAATTCAGACAGGATGAATAGAATCACAGATATACAATCCATAGGGGCTCACTGTAGGAAAGTGTTCAAGTTAAGTGATTTGGGTTCAGACTCAGGTTAGATTCTGAGATAAGGGAATAAATAGAAGTGAGTGTAATACCCGCATAAATCTGTACACAAATGGGGGAGGGAGTATGGGTGTGTTTTTTATTTTAATTTGCACTTATCAGCCGTCTCTCGACATATTAAGTGTCGAAATTATCTGTGGCTTGTCCAGATACACCACAGCTACATGGAAAAGCTGTGTTTTAGAACAAAAATTACCGGAGTCTTCCTTCAAACCCTTTAAATTGTAATCAAGAAATTGATGTGTGGTAAGAACATTTAATGTGGGGGTGTGGTGGCATTCGAAATACAACATCTCTTCTTTGAAACCCTGTCACTAAAGTACTGCACACTACAAGCTGTGTGAAACATTTGGTCAGTGGAGTAAATGATCTCAAATTAGGGCTGTTTATGGTCCTTTTACCAAAAAAGGCTGATTGAGTTCCAGCTTACAAGTTACAACTTATCAAATACAGACTTCAGGCAGCCGGGGAATGTGGCTGGCACAGGGTGTTTATTAGGCAAAGCCCAAAGGACCCCAATCCCATAGGGTTGGAATTTACATTATTCTTGAAAATGAGTAAATACATTCACATCATTCACTGTGAATGTACATACGCAAATCTTCCATTAGTGTAGCTTGGGAACATTTCTGTGGGCTTATTTTAACTTTGTTTTAGAAATCAGTGCAGAAGAGTCTGATGCCATTGGCAGAATATCTGCTTGACCATCAAAACACTTATTTGATGGTCATGTAAATGTCATAACCAAACAGGTCATGTAAATGTGCCACACACACAGAGAATATAGCAGGTTTGTATTTCAATGGGTTGAACAACATGAGCGTCTCTATCTGAATCTGGAGAAATCATATGGGGGATAAGGATGACTAGTCTCTGAGCTTATTCCTAGAACTCCTGGTATCTTTCAATCTCAAACATGATGAGAATGAGTTTTAATCTGTTCAAACCTGTCTGTCTTCACACAGGTCAACCAAAAGAAAACAAAAATTGGTGCCCTGCAGTCTAGGGCACAACCTTTTGTAATTGTGCCATCATGCATTGTTTTGAAGGGAGTTCTTTACTCACAATTTTCTTTGAGTCTAGATTTTGTTTTTTTTTTTAATTCAAATGTCGTATAATAGTGTAAGAAGTGCTTGAACCCATCTATCGCCTTTGTAGACTGATTCATCACATAAAATAAACCTAGATATTTTAAATTGCTAGATTATTTTCACTACAGGAACCTAAAACAAACAGGCTTCACCACATTAGTAATGTTTGCATTAGGGTTGTTAGTTTTCAGAATAAAGGAAAACCTGCAAGGTTCAGTATGGTTTTTCCTCAACCTCCTTTACACTGATACCGAATAACTAAATCCAATGCAACCAGCTGTCTTCAGAAGTCACTTATTAAATTAGTAAATCTTGTCGACTCTGTGTAATTCATACCGCAAATCCAACTGGATTAGGTTATTGAATGATTTCCCCAGATTTAATCATCGGACTTAGCATTCACCATCTGAAAAGGAAAGAGATGGGTCCAACTGCAAACCCAGCAAAATATGACTGGATTTGCAAGTATGACTGTCCACTAAAACTGACAGACTGGGCAAATAGAGAAATTAAAAAGCTCTAGGAGGAGCTGCAGAAATTGTAAGTTCAAGTGGGCGAAACTGACGAAAGAACAATAGAAAGACATTTTGTAAGAAAGTCATAGTAAGTCTTGATAAAATTTGCCAGAAGCCGTGTAGCAAAACATCTGGAAGGTCAGATGAGACAAGCTGTTCTTTTTGGCCTACATGTAACATGTAATGTGTGATAAAAGCCTGGTGAGAACATTGTCCCTAAACGGTGAATGTGATGATGGCAGTGTCATGCAGTGGAAATGCATGACCTTTTCACTGCATTTCCATGCAGTGGACCTGCCTTTAATGGTCATAAATACAGGGAAATTCTAAAAGAAAAATGTCAGAGGCTGTGAAAGACTTGAGACTGGTGCAGTTTTACTTTTCGGATGAGAAGTGAACCTAAACTGACAGAAGAACTATGAAATGGTTAAGGTAAAAACTTATTTATGATTTAGCATCACTCTGTCAAGATCTACAAACTCTATTAAGCCATATAACTATGGCAGAATTTAAATAACAAAGATAAACATAGATTTTCTGTCCAATCTGACTGAACTTGAGCTATTTTCAAAGAAGAATGGGACGTCTCTTCTTGCGCATATTTAGTAGAAATGTATCCCAAAGCATTGGATGGGGTGGTTGAGCAAACACAAGATTTTAGAATGATAATGAGGTCTGAATACTTTTACAAGACAATGTATTCTTGAAGGTATGGCATAATGTGAGGACCCTTAAAATGTCTGGCGATATCAAAGCAAAATCCCATACAGCTGCAATTAACTTAGCTGAGGCTGCAGCTTGATGTTTTGTGATTATAGTTTTTTTTCTCTCTCTCTTTTTGCTCTTGCTGCCTTTCGTGTGCCCTTATTGCACTCTCTCATGCTCAATTAACTGTCGGCTGTTTGGTCTCACATTCTTCTTGCACAGACAAGACCGGCATTGGTTTGAACATCAAGATTTCTCATGTGGCTAATTTTTATCTGGCATGTGTACCTGTCAGATGTAAACTCGCCCAGCGTGGGATGTCACCAGGACATAAATCAATGACGCAGTGAGACCACAGGAAGTAGACAGTAATCATCGTGATAAATGTCAACTAAATTCTGGCTGGCTTCAGATGGCCAGCATGCAGCTGACACTGGATGCAGTCCATGACTGGTGCAGAACCAGTAGGGACCTAAAACAGTTTTTTTCTGTCTGAGTGTTCCGGCGCCAGCTCCGTACACCCCTGCCTTTCTTTCCTTGTCCCTGATTCAGATTCAGATGAGGCAAATCACTTCTTTTATTAAGAGTTAGGGTCACTGTCAGATGTTTGCTTTAATTCATTGATTCCCTTTAAGAAATGTGGCAGACCTTGTGACTTTGAATCTCTCTAATTGCATCTTTTTATGGCTAACGGCAACAGCGTCAGAGATTTACAGCAATGCATCGACTTGATTCCTCCAAAAAAAATAAAATCTTGTGATTTGATCACATGCAAAATGCAAAAGTCACATTTATCTTAGCTCTCTTGTTTACTGAAAGAAAATGGCAGCATGGTTTTTGTTCTTGATGTGTTGTGGCAGGTTCTTCAACTAACAAAGCAAGATGCCTAATTAAATAGTCTGCGGCAAGTGGCTTTGTACCAAAGGTACTTTTGGTATAAAGAAAGCAAAGAAAGCAAGACTCTATTATGCAAAATGGACACCTACATTACAGGCTGCTTGGGAAGGACACTTTAAGAAGAAGAAAAATTAAACCAGTGTGATGCAGCAATTAAACCTTACAAAATAGACAGATGCAATGCTAAATAGGATAAGTGTCCTGATGAGGCACAGACACATAAATAAAATACTGACACAACTGCTATGACTAAGTTAAGAAATGAAGCATCACGATCACTTTCCAGAGACCCCCCACAACCCTGAACAGGATGAGTGATTCGAAGAGGAAACAGGTGGATGCACTTCATGGAGCCTGAACGGTACAACTGGGACAAATATAATCCAGCGTTGGATAGTGGTGTCATTGTAGTAAAGAGGAGGAAGTCTTGAGGCTGAGAAAGTGTGTTAATTCTCAGAAACGCTGAACAAATGAGGCATTAAACTAGAAGTTATCTTGAGTTTCTGCAAAGCAAATGAATATTTTAGAGGCAAAGGATGTGATCAATTGATTTAAGTCATTTTTAATACTAAAACTTGCATACATTTATCATATTTCTACTCTAATATAAATACATAGAAAAAGTATCCATACTCTTTCAACTTTTTCCTCGTTTTTCCACATTACAACCTCAACATTTCATGAAGTATTTTGATGGCGTTTAAAAGTTAAGTCCAAAATTCATACTCCTGGCAGATTTAGCTTCAAAGCAATCGTTTCAATTAACCAACTTGTTTCTTCAGACTGGAAGCAACACAAACATTTTGGAGTAGCCTGGAGTCCAGACTTGAATCTGATAGAGAATCTGATGAAGATTAGGATAATGCAAATGAGGCTCACCAACCTCAAAGACTTGGATGTCGTCACCGGAGATAAATCATCAAAACATCAGAAGAAATATGTGAAAGCTCAATAAAATTTGTGTGAATGAGGACATATTTTGCATCTTGGGTTCCCCTCTTCCTTTAATGTGTTGTATAGCTTTTCTTTTTAAGCATCTGAGGTTGACCCTGACGTGACAACAAAAAGAGTTATCTTCTCCCACAGAAGGGTAAGTTCCCAAACAGCTTGAAGTGTTTTGTTTATTTACAATACTTCCTCTGTTACTTATCTACGTCACTATTTGCATGAGATGCCTACCTAGCAGCTAGCTTGGCATAAATGGCTGCCATGCACTACAACACTCTGGACCAATGTTTGAAGCATGAAGCAAACAGAAACCTATAGAGGTCAAAGGAAATAGGACATGATATATTGCATTTCAGGTAGAAGATTACATGAGTTGTTTAATATAACTTGATGAAAAAACAACCAAAACATTTTGCTACTTTAAAACATATAATTGTTTTGTCTCAAATGTCAGTAAACAAGAAGTTTACTTCTTGTATACTGACAAGAAAAAAAATTATATTTTTTTATTTCTCTATTTAAATTTATGACCAAGTAGCTAGAAAAAGAAAGAAATTATCAAAGCTAATTGCGCAGAATATGAAAGAATGGCTCAATAAATTTTATTTTAAAAGTTGAACAGTATCACTTTGACAAAGCCAGCACTCAATTTGTTTTTATCAGGAACATGTGTTTGACATTGGAAAAACATGTTTGTGTTCATGGAGAGTTGTCAAGATGAAATGCTTAGGATGGCCTCCAAGACCAAAGCTGATCTGGGACATCTCTCCTGAGAGTCCTGTGTATGAGAGGGCCGATGCAGTGGATGCCCTTATACCCCTCAGAATTCCCTGTGAAGATCCCCAGAAACCCTCAGCATGTGGTTCCACTTAGAAAATAATGAGGGCGAGTTACCCACGGCATGAAAGCTGTGGAAGTCCGAAGATCTCGGCCTTCTCTCACCTCAACCCACCACTCCATGTTGCACATCTGGTGGAAGAGGAGATGATCTTTGGGCTTCGGCTCCCACAGGATGCAAACAGTTAGAGAGAAATGTTCTCAAGTCAAAAACATTCTTTTCATTCATACGCAGCCCACATTTTCCTTTTTTTTCAGAATCTATTATGTATATTAGTGTAATGAACAGGGATGTACCAGGCTTATTTAGCCTAATGGAGAACGTCCTGTTCAAAGGAATAGAACAATCTAGCAAACAAACAAATACATAATAATGCCAGTGTTTTGAAAAGTATTTCTGCCCCTTAAGTTGTTTCACACTGTCACTTTGAAACCTTAAACTTTAATGTATTTAATAAAACTTTTTTGTGATTAATTAACACAAAATTGGGCATAAATGTAAAGCAGAAGGAAAGGAAGTTGTATGGGTTTTTTAAAAAAAAGTTACAATTAAACTGTGAATTCACCCTTCATTAGTGAAGAAACAGTGAAAAACAGCCTCATGAAGATACAGTACATCACTCACTTGATCTGAAATGAAGTAACTTAAATCTGTCCCTGTCTTTTTTTGCTAAATCATAGGAGCACCACAGCAGATCCAAACAATTTGAGGAGGCAAATCACCTGCAGTCTGCACAGCTGAACATTATGTTGACACCAGCATTTGCCACTTAACATAAGAGAATGATTGCATGCACAGTCTCTTCCAGTCGTGGGAGTGTTGGCAGAAATCAGATGGATTGCTCCATGAAGTGAAATCTGGGTCCAGATGGCCACAAAGAAGCAGAGCTATGTTATTTGTATTGACAAAGAAATAACATATGTTTCTTTTTTTTTATCACATCTTTTTGTACGTTTCCATGGAGAGGAAGAAAAACATTCCCAGCATAAGGAACGGGCTTTAGGAAGATGTGTGAATGCTTGGATGACTTGCAGCTGCCCGTCATGAATTGAGCAAACTCTGGACTCTTCAAAAATCAAGTTTTAGAGATGATAAACCCTTGCTGCCATTTCTGAGCTCAAAATCCCAAAGCACACTAAGAAACGATATAAAAAAATATTTTCTCACATTAGATTATTTAATGTACCCGAAGCATTTACTGTAGCTGTACATAGAACATGATGGGAAATTCTTTGAATGGTTTATTTATCAGCATATAATAAAAAAAAAAACTCAGCCTTTCAAAGTGAAAGTAATATGGTAACCTTGGCCAATGACAGGATTATGGAGAATATAATACTGATGTTACCGTTGCAGGCCTGTATGTGCACTGGTGAGAAAGCTGTCACGCCTGAATTCACTATCAACTACTCCGCTTGTAGCAGCTGCCTTGCTTGACTGGACAAGAACCAGGTCCAGATTCACCAACAGCATCTTCTCACGCAAAGACAAATGAGCAGCTGCCAAGCTGTCAGCTCCAAAGCAGTGACCTTCGTCTGAAGAAATGCTCTCTGGTGGGGCTCCTTGGTCATCAAACTTAGAAATGCACCAGTGTTTTGCTTCTGCCCACTTGTCCCCTTTAGTGCATACATTTAAATCTCCACAGCTTCCTCTGATGAGTGACAAAGTGACCCAGACAAAGGAAAGAAAAACGAGGCATTCAAACTTCAACAGAGATGAAGGGAGGGGACGATATAGATGTAAAAATAAAGAAAAAAAAGAGGCATACCTTCACAATTATTAATGCATCTGGGCTCCTTCTCAGGTTTGGATTTCAAAAATGACTTTAATTAAGATTAGTCACTCAGAAAAACTCTAAAAGAACAGGTCTGGCATAGATAAATGTGTTTGCTTGCTTACTTTTCGCCAAGAGTTAGATAAGAAAACTGACACCCATCGAATGTCACTATGTTAAACAGGAAACTGGTGCCTGCAGCTGGTTAGTTTAGCTTGGTGAGAGTGGAAACAAAGGAAATTGTTACTTTTCCTAAAGTTAGCCATTTTTCATCACATATCTTGTTTGTTCAATCTGTGCATAAACAAAAGAAACAAAAAAAGGTTGGAGTTTTTCTTCTTTTTTTTACATAAGATTTTTTTTTGCAGAAATAAATAGAAAGTTCTTTACATATCTTAGTGACAACATCTTCTGCACACTTGTTTTCAGTAAAGGTTCAGAAGATATTAGTCCACATGCTTTCTTCTTCATTTTCTGGTTTAGTAAAGTTGAGCAGCACAATCTGTCATGGCTTCTGTCGTCCTGTTGCTCAGAGGCTGCTTCGGCACATGGCTTTGGTTCAGTGACTGACTGTGTGAGGTGTTGTTAAGGTCCTCCTGAGAGGAAAGTTTTCTCCTTGCCTTTTCACTTGCATGCTCAAGGTGGTGGGATTTAACATAGCATTTGATGCAACTTTCGAATAGTCTTGCCTAAAAACTTCCACCATATCTGATTTCAAATTGAAACTGAACTGCACAAAACAAGGGCACTGCTAATGCCGCAACAATAGTTTCTATCTACATGAATAAAGCTTCATTTTATAAATTGAACTCACAAATTAATCCTGAATTATAATGTGGACAGTTGTTTCTCAGATATTTTGTCGTCCGTGAACTGTCCACATTTATCCTAAGGAGAGTGTGTTACATGTTTGGTGAGAGGCGAGTACAAAGATGTTTGGTGAACTTCCTCTCTGGAGTCGTCCGTCTTCCATTCACCCCAAACTTTATGTACCACTAGTGAAAGTGTGAGTTAAAGCTACAAATATTCATAAGTCCTGCAGATATAAAACTCAACGTGGGAGTAGGCACAGAGGACTTACAGCTGAAGACATAGAGGCATTCAAACCAAAGAAGGAACTGCTTAGTGACAAAACAGCTCAGCAGAAGAGCCCAGTGTTGGTTATCTTAAGAGAATCGCATGTAAGGTATTTGCCTGGTTGTTCTTCCTCGGCACACTGGATTGTGCAACAGCGAGATAGCGATCTATTATTTTCTTTACAGCTGTGAGTCAAACTGAGGGCACTTATTTCCCTTTCTTTGCGGTTTGGTAACAAACGCCTTGTGGTCTGAAGTGCTGACCACAAACTGCATCTGCAGAATTCATTTGGAGGTTTAGAGATAAACAATCAAAATAACAATTAAGCAATTCAACTTTTGGATTGATAAGTGCATAATGTTTTCTTACGTAGTTGCCCTTAAGTAATTTAGCAGTTCGTAAAGTAAGCAGCTTATGATTGTAATTTCCTTTGAGTGTAAATCTTGTCCTCTTGGAGTCTAAGAACATGTATTTTTGTTTTTAGAGTGATTGCTGACATTAATGTGAGAGAATGATTGGGTCTCTGCAACATACTGGCAGACTGACCAGGGTGTGCCCCTCTTTAACATGATGGCAGCTGAGATACTGTGACTATTTATAGAATTCTGATTATATAATTCTACTTAGCAAACCTGCATTATTTTACACAGGGTAAATAAAACAGGGGAGTAATGGAAAAGACACAACACATGATTGACGACCCACACAAGTTGTAATTACAAAAACATTCACTTAAATATTTATCCATCAGCTCGTTTTCTGTGACTGCTTACTTGTGTGTAAAGTTAGGGGAGTTCATCAAAACACATATAGGAAAGAGAAGCTGCTGGTTACAAATCATAGAAAAAAAGAATGAATCATATTTGTGAAGGTCCATAATTCTTTTCCTTACATCTTCACCAACTTCTATTAGTTTTCCCATTACATCACACACTAAATCAATGTGTTTGATGTGCTTTATTAAATGACATTCCCAGGTGTGCTTCCATTTTACTCAAATTTTGTAAATTTAATTATCAAAAGGGTATAAGGCCATGACAGAGCCTTTTAGGTATTGCATTGAAATTGTTAAAAAAATAATAGTTTTAGAGAATGTAAACCTTTCCCTTTGAAGACAGTAGGAAAAAAAAATCTCTTCCACAGTATTCTGGCATTGAGCAAAAATGAATAATTTTAATAAAATAAAATAATTTAAAATAAGGTTTTTGCTGATTTAATGTCAGAGAAAATTAGGTACTTGTATGTTTAGGTAATTTATATATATATATATATATATATATATATATATATATATATATATATATATATATATATACTGTATACATATATATATATAGATACTGTATAGATATTTGGTTTTCACTGTACATGAACCAAAGTTTCTCTGTGTGACTTCACATATGCACAGCTCTATCAGGGTGCTGATCCTTGTACTGCTTACACACGCACATGTGCACGCCCCACCCCCACCCCACACACACACACACACACACACATGCACACGCCGTTAGGCTCCTCCTCTCTGTCTCCAGTCAGTGCGTGAGTACCACCAATACAATCTTATGGAACCTGCACAGAATGAGAGAGAGGAAGAGAGAGAGGAAGAGAGAGGGAGAGGGAGAGAGAGAGACAGCAACAGAAGAGTTTGTAGTCACTCTAGTTGTTCTTGAAAAGGCGTCAGTGTTTGCTTGATCTCCACATAGTTCAACTATTGCATTGTAGTCAGAACAAGATTCTTCAGAAAACTGCACTCAGTGGACATATTTAAATGGTCAAAGCGAAACTTTTCATACTCCAAAACTTTTTTTACTTGATACTTTTAAACTTTTCCTGGATTCATGAACTTGATGGAACTGTTTTAGTTCTGTGGACAGTTTGGATTCATCGCTTGGGAGAATATGTTGCTTATTTTGGAAAGATGGAGAACCACTACTCCCATTTGAGGGCTGCCAGAGCAGAACTCCCAAGGTGCGACATGTGAGCGTTCTGTGCAAGGAAGAGAAATAATTTGCAGGGGAAAAACTGCAAACTCTCAGTGTTGAGCGGATTTATGTGTGTGGTTTTTTGAGTCAAATCTGTCTTATTGATGATTTTTGAACATCTTCAACTTGTGGTGAGTTGAGCCAATGAAAGATGAATTGCTCAAACGACACATTAGAAATCAAAACATACCTTAATCCGCCAGGAGACTGGTTCTCCGTCATGGCGGTCATCATCATCCTGGTCACCGTTGTTGGAAACCTGCTGGTCATCATCGCTGTGGCACGCACTCCACAATTACAGACTTCAACAAACATCTTAATCATGTCCTTAGCATGTGCGGACCTCATCATGGGGGTCCTTGTGGTCCCATTTGGGGCCAGTTATGTCTTGTTAGGGAACTGGCGGCTTGGCAGGACATTCTGTAACCTCTGGACTTCAATCGATATTCTGTGTGTGACGGCAAGCATTGAAACTCTTTGTGTCATCGCTGTGGATCGGTATGTAGCCATTACAAGACCACTGCGATACACTGTTCTACTCTGTAAATTTCGTGCAAGAGTGATAGTCTGTTTAGTCTGGGGTGTGTCTACTTTAATTTCGTTTGTACCAATTATGATGATAGATTGGTTGTGGAAAAAAAACGAGAGCAGTTGTTATGAAAATACTAACTGCTGTGACTTTGTGGTTAACAAAGAATATGCCATTTCATCCTCGTTAGTCTCTTTTTATATCCCACTAGTAATAATGATAGCTGTGTACGCACAAGTCTTTGTTATTGCTGCACGACAGGTCAAGCTCATAAAGAAAGCTCGGCCGCGTTTGCAGAACGAAGGCCTTGCACAGATTCAAAGTGGCTCCAACGTGAACAATCTCCTGCCTCCAGCATGCATGGGCTCCAACAGCTTCAACAACATGGCCAGGAGAAAGAGCGCCAAGAGGAGACCATCACGACTGCTGATTGGTGAGCTCAGAGCCATCAAGACTTTGGGCATCATCATGGGGACCTTCACGATATGCTGGCTGCCGTTCTTTGTTGCCAACATTATCCAAGCCTTTAATGAAACACAATTGAACAATCGGCTGTTCTTGTATTTGAACTGGCTGGGTTACATCAACTCTGGTCTCAATCCCATCATCTACTGCAGGAGCCCGGAGTTTCGAACTGCTTTCAAGAACCTAATCGGCTGCCCGTGGCTGTCCACGGTGTGGTTAAACTCTTTTTATAAGGAACTGCGGACTCGCTGCTCCTGTTTTCTGTGGCAAACCGAGTCGGGCACTGTGGGGTCTTTCCAAAAGTCTCCAGACAGTAGGACTGACGGCAGTGGCAGCCTGGGCAGCAGAAGTGAGGAGATGTCTATTGGTTTTTCTCAGTCCAATGGCAGCACACAGTTCACCGACTGTTTGGAACCAGAATCCCAAATGTAAGTTTCTCTTTTTTTTCTGTCTCCCATTCTTTTATTCATTCCAGCCGTACAGGTATAACTCATTAAGCTCCAACAGTTTATTCAACGTCTGAAGATGCTAACATTATGTCTTCTACACTTTCCATTAGGCAGGAACTGAGCTAGTTGGAAGAGACTGTAATTCGACAAATTTCTCTTGATCAGCTCTGATCAGTAATCAGCAGGCCAAACAATGAACGTTTTCAGTCTTGAAGTGCATCAACCAACAGCATGCATCCTGACGCACGTAAATTGACATGAAATTACTTGCTGTCAGTACGCAAATGAGTGCAACTTTAAAACCACTGTCAATTATTGTCACTGTGGATATAAATATGTAAAAAAAAAAAAAAACAACATAAAAATATTTTTAAAAGGAGCTTATTTTCATAAATTTTTACGTACAAGTGAGGATAATTTTGTAATTACTTCACTCTATTTTGGATTCAAGTTAAATTAAAATGTTACATTTTAAGGTGAGACTATAAATTGTTTTTTTGGGGGGATCGACTGAAAGAGCAGTGAGGTTATTGAAAGAGCTTTGCAGACGCTGTTGTTTTGTTCCTCCATGTGTCCAACACGTGATGTGTAGGAGAATCTCCAAAATGTTGATGCAGCTTTGGGAAAATGTACAGCTCAGAATCAATTTCACAGGGAATCAGTGTCATTTTCATGTTTTAGATAAACATATACACAGATCAGCATCTAGCATATTTGATTTGGTTTCTCACTGGAATCCTGAAGTTATTTTTACAATAAATATCTACATAATGATTTTACCTCAGTTAGTGGTCTGAAAATGTTGAACTTTTGAGAATTTAAAGTTTGAATAAACCTCTTTCTCCCCATTTTCTCACAAAAAGTCAAGATATAATTGATTTAGTTTGATCATCTCTAAACTTTTAACATGCATCTTATGTTTCTACATTTGATAAAATACTTGCTTTTGCTCAGAAACTAATTTTGTGTTGAAATTGACAAGTTTAAGAACATAAAACATCCTTAAAGCAATAATGATACTTTTCTATATTTGAACACTCTTGAAATTTGCTTTACTATGGCTGAAGAGTGAAATATACTGAGCAGCACAGTAGAAGAAAATCTATTCTGAAGAAGTTCATATTTTGATTCCTAAATCTTCCTCTCAGCATTAAATATATTACACTTGCACATATAAAAGTAAATAAAAAAGTGTAGGTGATTTAGATAGAAAAAAATTAACTAAACAATTAATAGGTGGGTTATTTTAAAATTAATTTACTGATGCATGTGATAAATCTAAAAGTGCATTGAGCATTGGCATTACAGCAGATGGTTGAAAAGATATATACATAAATAATTTCTCAATTTAATCAGCTGCTGAAGGCTGATTTGTCTGATCACGTGGTGCACAGGGGTTGACATCTAAATGTTGTGGGTTTCAGCCTGTCGGTGGGCCTCAGCGTGCCCTGCCCAACACTCCCTGCAACAGATAAATCTTTATCTCTAATGCACAAGACTTCCCCCTCATAACTGGACAGCCTGTTTACAAGACTGACAGCCAATGAGCTCATCCCTGTTGGGCTGAGGCAGCTGGGGTTGGGGAGCTCCGTATTTGATTCATAGCTGATCTATTACTCTAGCTGTCAGTAGACTGACTGTACACAGTGTAGCAGCAGTCATATGTCATGTCACAGCATTTGTAAATAGAATGAAAATGGAATACAAGAGCTATAATAAATCACGTAATAATTTGAAAATGAAATTAAATTCTTTTCTAACTTGTGTTCATCTTTAGATCAGAAAAACTATATTTTGTTATCAGAATTTATCATATTTCTGATGCAGTTATCTAAACCTAATCAGTTCGGAACCTCTTAATTAATTATTTGTTTTTATTTTATACAACCACGGCCATTTCTCTCATAAAACGACCGCATGTCGGTAATATCTGGGCAGGGAATGTGTCATAAAATTATTATTAAATATTTACTCTACACACTACGTGTAATTTGTGACGACACGTCAGCCATAAATTAACGACATCCATGGGCACATAATACAAAGGATATTTAGGGCTTTATAAAAGTCTTCCATAAAAGGAGCTCGGTGTGTTCTGCAGTAAATCAGCCCAAGGGAAGGCTCAGCCGACTCACCCTACGCTCCGAGCAGGATTACAAACGTAAGCGGGAGCAGTCGCTCAAATATGAGGCTGACGAGTGAAAGACCTAAAGATGGGCTTTAATAAAGGAAATCATAATCTTTCCCAAATACACACTAATCTCCAAAAAGTGAAAAAAAAATGCTTTGGAGAGCTAATACTGCCATCCTGGGCATTTTTTCAAAGAAGCAGTCCATTTCAGCATTTTAACCCAGTCCATGTCAAAAATAAAAGCACAACTGGGCAGCACAGTTCCTGTAAAACGGTGACAACTTCAGTAACAATTAAAGCATGAGGCGGCGTAATGCAGGCAGATTAGCGACAGAGATACAACCTCAGAGATGAGAAGCCACCGGGCTGGAAAGGCCGCTCTGCATGGAGACATTATCAATAGTTGCTTTTTTTTTTCATAGAGTACATGCTGGCACATCACCACTGCCCTCATCAACATTTAGAGCAAACTTTTGGCTTGTGTCACGCACATGTTACATGGCAAACGCAATTCTCTGAAGATTTGCTCCATGACTTCTAAAACTGAAGTACCATCCCTATGCTACAGTTTGTTGTTGTTTTTTCTGCATAAAGACATTGCAGAAAGAAAAAAAGAACTGCAATAAATGTTTAGTTGAAGGATGTGGCATCATTCTGTATGGTCCTTTGCCACAGGTGTTGAGATTTAAAGTGTTATGTCGGAATATACAAAAGACTTCCATTAAAGTCTCATTTTACAGAAACTTACAAATTTCTTTCCAACCCTGACTACAAACTCTAACATGGCTGTTGTGCATTTAAAAACACTATGTAATAAAATCTAGTTGAATCGTCCCGACTCTGTGACTAAATTTTCACTTTAACTTAGTCAACATCTGTGTAAGAATAAGAAGTATGATGCTAAATGAATGAGTATGTTAAGGAGAGTCATGGTTATGCAAGCAGGGCCTGACCTGGGTTAAATCGGGCAGTCCAAAAGTGCGGTTCTCTATTTGAGTGTATGGAAATTACAAAGAAATTACAAACAAATAGCCCTATGGACTTCTAGAAAGAAATTAAAAGAATGAGTTACAAAAACAAAAGTCCTTACCAGCGCATATTGATGATAGGAGCAGGGTAGAGCAGATTACAAAGTTGTGGCATAAACGTTTCTTATGACATTTTTAATACTGTTAAAATAAATTAATTTATTGTTGGTAGTATTGATAAAAATAAAAATGGGGCTTTGTATCCGCAAGAAGTCTATGAGGTTGTGATGAAGCTGGACAACAACAAGGCATGTGGGACAGACAAGGAATCTGCTGATCATTTGAAATATGCGAGCAGGAAACTGTGCTCTCTCATGGAGTGTTACCTGATACATTATTGTCTGTCTTTTCAGTTCCAATTGTGAAAGATAAAGCTGGTAAAATGAAATAACTACAGTTGCTTCTCCATGGTCAAGTTTTCCTCCAACCAGTTAATGTCTGGTTCGGTTCTACTCCAGTTTGGGGCATCTGCAAAATCTCTGTTCCTCGCTACTGTGGGCATTAGAATGGGCGGGGCATGTGGTCGGCTCTCCAATTATGTTTGCAGCGACACTCGGCAATGGAGAACTTCAAGGTTGTGTTTTAGATGGACTGAGATGAAACCAGACATTTAATTTTGTCTTAAATTCATTGCTGACCCAAAGATAATGAAAACAGTTAAAATTATTAGTATTTTTACACCGGTCAGCGCAAAACTATAACTCCAAACTGCACAGTTTCTGACTTTTTCATCGCATCCCAGTTCTTCAGAGAGACTTGCTGCTTGGGGGGGGGAGGAGGCTGCTAAATCACAGCAATTCAGCTTTAACAGTTGACCCATGTGTTCCTGGCACTGCTCAAGATTCAAAAGTTCACTCTTTCTGACTGTGCAGCTGTCTGATAGCAGCATGTCTTCTGCTTTACTGCAGTGGTTGAATAGCTATAGATTAATGTAGATTAATCTACATTCATTGATTAATCACTGGCCAATTAACGGATGTAGTCCGCTGTCAGTCAAACATGAAATGGATGTGTATATTTTTGCTCGTACAGAAACTTTAGATCTATACAGCAGACACAACAATACCATTTTCACATGTTTAATTGATGCCGACAAGTTACTTCAAAAGTTGTATAATGTCTGGTCAAAATTTCTACTTTTTGCTGTGTTTATCAGTCAATGTACATAAAATGGGGAAGCTCTGTATCAGTTCCTTTCGGGGTCTCAGATGGTGTAAGACAGGATAGCATCCAATGTGAACATCAATTTGTCAATGCTTTTAAATTAGTGTGGAGCTGGCTGTTGGTAACAGGATCATCAACCACTTAATATATGCTGATGATTTAGTAATCTTTTGTTCTTACTGTATATTGCTGGCCTACAAAGAGCTGCTGCAGGTGTGTTCGGATAGGAAAGAAATTTTGATATAAAATATGATCCTAAGCAAAGCCCCACCTAGACTGTGCTGAGCAGAGCAGACTCCAATGCTGTCCTGTGACTAACTGTGGCATTTATTGATGGTACATGAATGCTGCTGAGGGTAGTGTGAGCCAAATGTTTGTATACTCAGATATGCCTATCTACCCTGTGTTACTGTGTAACCTCATGTACAGATGCATGTGTAGGCTGTGCAGCAAACTGCATGATGGCTACACTGACCAGCCCTTTTACTTTTGTACTTTGTGGACTCAGTAGTACTGGAGCCTCAATAGACTTTTTTTTTTTTTAAACTATGTGTTGTTTTACGTTTCTATATGTCCAAAATAAAGTAAAATGAATGAATGAATAATGAAATATTTGTTGCACATTTGACAGATACATGACAACCACTGTTAGTAAACATGATCCTTTTATTGTTTAAATGTATAAAGTTTAAGGAACTACATTACTATTAGCGGGTAATGCCAACAGAACTTACCTTGTTACTGAGCCTAACTGTTAGCATACCAAAAGTCAACAAACCAGTTCATTTTTGTTGACTTGAGTTTGGAAAAGGCTTATGTTCATTTGATGCAATTTCCAGATTAAAGTTCTGATTACAGGAGCAGATAGATGCAAAAAGAAGAAAATGAAAAAAATATTTCCTCAGTGGAACATTTAATATTTATTAAAAAAAAAGGAAGGAACAGGCTGTAGAAATTTTATGCAGATGTTTCTTGAAATGATATGGGAAATCTGCCAACATTTCCCTTTTTATTATTTAAAAACGGCGCTAAGTTCTGCCCCTCTTTGGGAATTTAAGATGGAACAGTCTATAGTTAATTACAAAATATACTGAAAATGTAACTTTTTTAGGTCCCAACAAAGGTCCAATTGAGAGCTGGTTGAGGAAGCCCAACCAGCTCCAAATGATATTCAGACATCAATAAACATATTTCTCATAGACAACTTGATGCCACAAGCACCTGTTCTCTCCCTCTGTCTTTCATTTCATTGCTGTCTTCCTGCGTAATGTCTGCTCGATATCAATAGTGCCCATTATGCAACATCCAGTGGGCCGTATGGACAGCCTCTTCCTGCCTGCCCACCTAAGCTGCTGTATGAAGCAGCTATGTGATATTAGCTAGGTGGAAAGTAAATAAAATACCTGCACAGATCAACTTTGTGATTACACAAACAGATATAGTCCCATTAGCTTTATGAGCCAAATAAATCGCTTCAGCTGTGTGAGCCTATGTTTTCCTTCTGTTTGAGTGTAGTGGCAATGTTAAAAACTTTGTTATATGCCATTCATCAAGGATTTCAATAACTCTGCAATAATCTCTGCTCTTCTGCTTTTCAGTTTTAAGAGGATCTGATTACAAAAACCAGTAATCTTAGTAAGACAGGTCCCGGTTTACAAGTGGCTCCTCTGTCCTCTGCAGGCTAGAGGGCCTAAGGAATTATAAATAGCTTCAGCGCCTCTGCTGTAGACTTCAAATAAGTCTGATTGGATAGTAGAATTAAAACATTGCTACGAGAATATTAATTTTAGTTGCAGGACTAAAATATAATCAAAGTGCAAAGCATATACATTTTTCCTTTATTTGGATTTTTTTATGCAGGGAGCTAGAAACAAAGCCAAACATGTCAGAAGAACTAAGATGACATGAGAGAAAATACAGACTGATTACACCCGTAGG
Organism: Xiphophorus maculatus; assembly: GCF_002775205.1. Classification (NCBI taxonomy): domain Eukaryota; kingdom Metazoa; phylum Chordata; class Actinopteri; order Cyprinodontiformes; family Poeciliidae; genus Xiphophorus; species Xiphophorus maculatus. The sequence goes on from NC_036454.1 coordinate 22,880,300, forward strand.
GTTCACGACTCTGATTCTGAAAATATCATGTAAGTTGATGGCTCATGAGAAGAAAGATAGATATTTATAAGTAACATACAGTAAGTCTGCACTGTAAATAACCACAGCACTGTGTTATTAAAACCAATCGTGCCATAGAGTTGGCTAGATTAGTGGAAATAATTGGAAATTTATCTTATGGTTGCTGTTTAGAAAAAAACATGAGGGAAAACCAATGAAAAGCATTCAAAGGTTTTTCTACTTTGTCACACAATGTGTAGGTTAATTGTTGTTCTTTTTTTTTTTGAAGCTGCCAAAGTGTGTTGTCTTCAAGTACCATGTGAAATGACCCAGCATTAAGAGGGGTTCTGCATAGAGCACATATAATCAGGCATGCATTGGAGCAACTTTCCATTTCGAATGTGTTATAGTAGGGGCCTTGCAGACTCCTGAGTTATGAACTCTATCATTTTGGGATTTTCTCCTCAGCATGCTAATTGTACTTCCTATCCAACTTCACACAGTACCTTGTCCGCTGTGCATTTAGTTAGCTTAGAGTGAGATCAGGCCCAAGAGAGCATGAAACAAGAAGCAGGATAAAGGAAAACATGGAGCTGTTGACCTGTGGGTAACACTGCCTTTGATGCCTTTATGATATCTGCACCAGTCACACATCATCAGACGCTTTTTAAAGAAGCATACAAGAGTTTGACAACCCTCCAAGAATACAAAGAAAACTTTTGGGTATTTAGATTTGGTGCAAACTGTAAGATTAAATGGCTTTGTTTACCATTACAACGGTAGCTAAAGTGAATGCTATGTACACACTTTCAGGAAAAATCATTTTGTTTCCGTTTACAGCTCACAGTAGTTACTTTAATTTCTGTGTCCAGCTCCAATACTGAAGACTTTGTTGGTGATTTATCCTACATGGAAGAGAAAGTCAGGACAACTGCTGACCTTGATGCACCTGCACGGACACCAAACGGACGAACACCCCACCAGTTTGAACCTGTTCAACCAGATGGTTCTGCTGGGGCTGATGTGCAAGCTGCCAATGGTGATGGGCCAAACTGAGCAGGAACTGATAACTGGTATACATTTCTGGTTTCTTTTACCTCAGTGATACTTTTTGAATTTGGTGCTGCGCACAAACATAATGACCCGTTCATCCCTCAGCCTCATGTTGTGTGTCATGTTGTCTTAAATTGATGCTACCTTGGTTAAAGATTTGTTCCATTGTCTTTTAGCAGGTCAGATACTCTATCCCCTTTAAGCTCACAGTTTCACAATAAACCCATAACCATAAAAACCCAATATATACACTCTTTCTTTTCACATCATCCAAGTCAATCAACGGAGATCACACTGTTGGGATTACAGAAGCCAATTGCTTCCAACTTGTGGCGTTCACTTGAACAATATGCATAATGTCCTCTGCCTATTATTGTGAGGGCTGTGCGCTCTGTGATGTGATCCCTTTGCAGGCTGTTCAAATACAAGCTAATTTGTTGCTCACCATCCTCGACATTCTGTCTGTATCCAAATCTGGACATATATAATCTCCTTTAGGACAATAGAAAAATGTTTCTTTAGTTTTCTCTTAGTTTAGACAGACAGTGTAAGATCTTTGTAGCATCAGTGTCACACTAATTCTGCTATCCACTATTTCCCCTTGTACATTATAGTGATTATGGGTTTGTGGCTACCTCCTGAGGCAGGTTGGGGTTGTGATATTGGTGGGTTTTGTGTTTGGATCTTTTGCTTCTCTATGCCATACAAGTCAATCCTAGTGTATTGAACGTGGAGATTGCAGAAGAAAAATATTGTCTGAAAAGAGTTTCAGTTTTAGGTGGTTAAGTTTTAGGTGGCCTGTTCTTTCAATTCAATGATTCTCATCCAGTTTTTATCACACAGCAGGTATCATATATCATAAGTATCATATTTTATATAGATGCTCATAACATCCTTTGATGTCTGATGGCAATAAGCGCCTAAACATATATGAGGTACATGATAAAAATTGCATTATTTTATCAATAAGTCCAACAGTAGTCCATGAAACACAGCAGAATCAGATGAGATTCAAACTTCCATACACTCTACTTGCATTTTATTTGTTCTTTTTTTTTTTTTTTTTTTTTTTGAGAATTTTGGCTAAAAATTCCTGATAACTTGAAAATCTGACAATAGAATATGTGATGATTCAACTAAGTATCATATTTTATTATTTATAGGTTTAATGACTATAATAATATTCTGATAGTTTCCATTTTGACGTCTGCCTTTACATATTATGCAACTAACAATATTGAATGTATGAAGGATTCTGAAGTGTAGTTTAGATTTTTCCAATCTTCTTTACTTCTTGGTTGTTTGTGGCTTCTGAGTACAAATGCAAAATATAACAGTCTATAAAGGCTATTTAAATTTGTAATTATATATGGATTTTAAATATTTCTAAAAGAATAGTTTTCTGTCTATTTTGCACAGTTTTGACACAGTAAATGCTTCGAATCAATAACAAAATGTAGCCCATACAAAAAAAAAACAACACATAACTAAAATATGGGTAAAAATTTATCTGATTTACTTTATGATCTGGTCTGAAGAAGAAACAAGATTTGTTTTATAGGTTGGAGGCAGGACAAAACTTCAGACAGGTCCTCGGGACGACCACCATTATATTTAATGAAATGACTTGAAGACACAAAAAATCACAGGCTTACGAGAACACACAAAAGAACGAATCAAAAACGAGCGATTGTGACGAAGCCACATTGTAAACTGTTTCAGACACATTTGCTCTTCTGTGAAGCTTACAGTTTGAGTTAGTTTATGTCTTCCTGTAAGGGCACGCACTGTGGAGCCGATAGCATCACACTGCGTGTCTTGTTGGGAGGCAGGAGGGAAGCAAACACAGAAGAGAGAAGACGAGGGAACATTCTGTAATTAGCCAGAAAAATAAATAACAGGAAAGAGGTGCAATGCTGCTTTTCATAAGAAAACCAGAACTAGAATCAGATATATTTTTTTCTGATAGAAACTGAAATACTGTACAGGGCGTTTCTTGAACAGACCAACATGACAAACACAGCTGCACTGAAGATAGGAAACTGACCAGCTTAAAAAATACTTTATTCTGGACTCCCTCGAGTTTAACTCTACAGAGCTGCAGCAAATATATAGAAAGTAGTAAGTAAACAATACAATATGTGACAAACATACACAAAACACATGTACTGTTGAGATACCAGTGGACATCGTTTGCTATTTTGTTTGTTATTTATTGCTCAAAGTTTGGTCATGGTTCTTTATGACCTTACCTACATATCTGAGTATTTTTGGAAAATTTCTTAGTCATGAATGATAAAATCATGTTTTCTAAACTCTGTCCACAGACAGTCACACATAAATATCTGCAAAAGAACAGAAAACATCTGCTTTGGCCCAAACATGCCCTGGAAGGCTTGAAAACAGAACTGGCTTTGCTATTTCTCTGTTAGAAAATAACAGAGAAATGTCTCCTAAGACTCAAAGCCATTTAAATTACTTGGATAAAAGCAATTTAGAGTTGAGCACAAAAATGAAAAAAAAAAAGTTAAACTTAAATTTTAAATTTTTACAACATGATGTTGAATCTCCTTTTTATCCACCCGAGGATTTTTTTTAATTACTTTTTGAAAGAATTATACTTTGGACAAAGTAGTATTGCATTTTTTTTCTTTTATGTGATTTTAGCAAATCTGTATTTCAGAGAAAAATGTGACATCTTCAGAATTATACATCTGGTTAGTGACATCTGAAATGAAGAGAATTTGGAAAAAGCGACTCAATGCTACTCATCACCAAACAGTAGGAATAGAAAAGTCCAGGCTTTATTCTGCGGACGTAACAAACCAGTTCTGTATCCATTAATTTAATAGCATTGAAATGAATGCTTGTGACAAAACACTAAAACTCTGGCAGCATTTGAGTAAATGTGTTTACTTCTGATGCATTTCTGACCAGTGTAGTTTCTCTGCTACACGCTGGCATCAGTACTCCCTTATCTCTTGAGAGCTGTGTATGACATATTTTACAGTGAGCCTTACTGTCAATGTTTTCTTGTACATTTTTATCCATGCTACAGTAATGCTGCTGAACAAAACATTGTTTTGAGAACACCATCTGTCATGCCACTCAAACTCTGTATAAGCGCATCTCGAGTCAGTTTTCTCACACTCACAGCAGCAAGTCATTTGGCCCTAAAAAGTCACTTTATGCTTCCATGTTTGAAGGGAAGAAGAGAAGTTAAAACGTGCAATTTCATTTGGCTCAGACATTGAGAAAAAGTTTCTGAGCAACAAAGGGGCTGTTTTTGGTGGATGAAGGGACATCTACCCTCTTAATATCTGCCAAGCCCCTCAGTGTTTCCTGGAAATGTACAAGCACACACTCCATACAGTTCTACATTCATTCAGTATTGAATTATATATTCCTTTATTGTTGTCTTCATTGAAAATGCGTTACAATTTTTTTTAGTCGTGGCAAACACTAAATATTAACATGTGCATCTCTTTACAGCAGCACATCACAATAAAAGGATGGCTGAACTGATAAATGTTGATCTACTGAAGCAAACTGTTACTGTGACTCCTGCGGCGTCCGAGACCAATCAGCCTTGAAGACAAGTTAAAGTACAACAACAGCTGAATGAAGCTTTCCCCAACAAGACGAACGGACTGGCGAAAAGCAGCAGCTTTGGCTCGGAAAGGACCGCTACAACTTTTTTGATTTTTACTTTTTTCTTAAGGCAGGACATCGACTGCTGTTGCGTGCTGCTCCACAGACATTTGTTGACACCAGATGTACTTTCTGCTGCCGTCCACATGTTGACATATTGTTTACAAAGAATGTTCATGAATAAGACAAATGCACATTCTAAATGCCTTGCTAATCTTTCAAACACAGCGTACAATATGAGCCCTGTGGTCACAGAAATGTCAGCTTCAACTAATTATTTACAGTGCATTAAGTGGTAAGTTATGTATTTATGATCCACTGAATGTGTAGCAAAATGACCAGTTCTTTCGAGGCTGGCGTCACTGTAAAGACACTTTCATCACACAAACCTTTCCATACCAACAAGCTGTGCAGTGAAATATTCAACTCTGTCCCAACCTGTTTTTGTTCTGAGCTTTGGCTCTTTCTTCGCACAAATTTCCCTCGACTCCCTTTTGTTGTTGTTGTTGTTGTTGTTGTTGTTTTTTACTTTGTTATAACGTGAAAGTATTTGTTATAACACCTTCAATATGATTCTGATTCGTACATGTTTTTGTGCAAGCAAGGTACAGTATTATAAACTACAGGTAAATATGTATATCAAGTAAATTTACTATATGCTGTGTTGCTTACAAGGTTTATGCCAATATAAGCTCAGTAATGCACTACAAATAAAGAGAAAAATGGATTTGCAAAAGGGAACTTTGCTTGCACATTCTCAGTTATTACACAGTTGTACACAATAACAATTTGGGGTAATAATATAGTGAAAACAAATGAGCTTTTTTGAATGAGTTGCCTGGGATGTAGACTAGTAAAGACACAACAGGTCAATGCAAAGGAAAACAGTTTTCAGAGAAACTATGAGGGAAAAGTTCTGATGTAAGGTACAATTCAAGTTCACAAAATAGGGAAAATTTTATTTCTTTGTGTAAACAATCACAAGGCACGTCTTTGTTAAGAGCCATTACATTATAGACAGCTTAGTACGGACACGGTTCGGTAAGAAATATGTCCTGTTTTCAAGTGCATGCAAGCATATCTATAGCAACAGTCCTGAACTGTTCATTGCAATGTAGCTGCTTGTGCACATTCTGGTTTTGTCCTTTCAGCCTTTTCAGTATTTTAATTTTGAGAAATGTTCTTTCTAAATGCAAAACATTTTCCTTTTTTTCTAAATTAGCTGCACAGTAGCTGAACTTCAACACCATGTAGAGTAACAATGAGGCATTAGATAAGGTTAATCTCCTGAATAAATCCCACTACAAAGCTGCAGAATGATGGATCACATCCCAATTGAATTATGCAATCAACCCATGATAAACATCTTGGTAACATTAATTCATTTTAAACACAGTTGGGTTTTGATGTGCATTAATAACCTCTTAAAATAGCAACTTAAAGCAGTTGCAAAGAAGTCAACTGTAGTGAATATTGCTGTAAAAATAATTACAATTGGCCATTTATTTATGCTAGACTGTACAGATGTTTATTAAAGTCAGCACTAGATTTATGTATGATGGCTTAACTTGTTACTTTTTATCATTATAAGTACGGATCTTTAAAGTATTGATGATTTCTGCACTTTTTGTTGCAATGTAAAATAAAACTAGGACATCACACAATTTACTTCTAGGAAAAATAAGATAAGTTGAATTTTATAATATATAAAAAAAATAGTTTTTTTTATTGGTTTTTGCGGCCTTAAATTTCTTTTATTAATTCAGAACTATTTAAAACATTTCCTTTTGATGGACTGGCAAACTTATCAGATGGATAGATATTAGTAATACATAATAATTAACCATAATTTCAAAATATATGTGGAGAACTTAATTTTTATTTCACTGATTACGTTTCAGAGTTAAACAACCTGTACGCTATTTGGTTTGTCTCTATAAGTCTAACTGTGTTAAACTTGCGAATTATGCTCAACATTTGCAGACAGGATTTTTATCATTGTTAATTTACATTATTGTTGTAATTATTATTAATTTATTGTTATTATTACAATCAAATAGTTCAACAATTTTAAATATTGCTCCTATTTGGACATTTGCATTCCTGTAGCAGTTGGTACTAAACTGCCAAATTGTTCCACTATCAAGCAGAAAATGTTGTTTATTTAAGTCGCATTTATTATTATAATAAGGTTTTTAAAATGTCTAAAACAACACATCCGTTGTTATGATTCTGTTACACCAGAAGGGAAAGGAAGAGAATAGCAACTCAGGACAAAATAAAGATGATTTTGTGTACGATGACATAATGTTTTCATTCCTTTCTCTTCTCCCTAATCAGTTCAGATTTATCTCAGGAGGCCCTCAGGGGTCCCGACCTCCACACTGGGAACCACTGTTCCACCACACTGAGCACTGGAAAATTAATGTTGCAATGAGCTCCAGACCCGCGACAACTTTCTCCCCCCCCCAGTGTTATTTCTGGTAATCATCCACCCAGCAAACCTGCTACTGTCCTGTTGCCTTGTGTTGTGCAGCGAGGGTCATCTACTGTTAATGAGAGGAATTCAAATAATTTGGGACCTCTAAAAAAATAAACTAACTGCAGATCGCAAGACTTTGAAAAAACAAACTGTGTGCAGCCTGCAGCTGCTCCAGATGTTCTCTCTGACTGCAGAATTATCAGAAGCCGCAACAAGTCAGAAGTGGAAACAATTGTCCCGTCTGAAGTTTAGCCTCACTCCAATCAGCTGATTTCTGTTACGATGTTTTCCAATCCTGGTTCAAATCAATGGTAGACATTTGTTTAGGGGGAAAAAACAGCACAAAAGACAGTGGTCTGATTTGTAAATACAAATTGTTTATTTTTTGTAATTAAATTTACAAACAAACAAAACAGCAGTGTTTGGAATATGTAACAAAAGCATATGCGTTGACATCACTACAAGGCAGATATGTATGTTGGTTACACTTTATATTACACATTTCATGAGGGACATACAAAAAACATGTTGTCAATAATTTAAAATAAAATTTAAGAAGTAATCCAGTACAGAACGTCTTGTGAAGTCCTGTTTCCCACCTGATGACACATAGCTGTACATCGGTCTTTCACCAGGAGATTACAGTCGGGTTCAAACACTCATTAAATTTATTGAGCAGATTAATGTCTGGATGTGCCAAATTTTTCTCCAATTAAATAAAAACAAAACCAAAGTATTAGTGTTTGGACCGTAAGAGTATAGATTAAAAATGATCACCCTCCTCCAATCTGTTGGTTTAAAATGCTCTGACAAAGCCAAGAATCTGGGGGTAACGTTGGATCCTGATCTGAACTTTGATAACCACATCAAATCTATCATAAAACTGCATATTATCACCTAAAAAGTATTTCTAACATTAAATGACTTATGTCCCCACAAGATTCTGAGAAATTAGTTATTGCCTTTGTTTTTAGTAAACTTGATTACTGCAGTGAATACTGGATTATTAAAAAAAGCAATAAGACAGCTCCAGCTTCTCCAGAGTCCTTACTAAAACAAAAAGAGATCAGCATATCAGTCCAGTTCTGAGATCCTTGCACTGGCTGCCTGTTGCTCAAAGAACATAATTTAAAATCTCCTTAATGGTTTATAAAGAACTTCCTAATAGAATCCTAGACTACATTTTTGATCTTCTTCAACTCTACATACCATTCAGACCTTAAAGATCATGGGAATCAAACCTACTAATTATTTTGAGAGTCAGAACTAAACATGGTGAAGCAGCTTTCAGTTTTTATGTGACAACACTCTGGAATAAGCTTCCTGCTCACTGTCAGACTGCTCTTACCTTGAGTTTACTTAAAACAGGGTTAAAAACCTTTTTATTTGTAGTTGCCTATTCTTAAAATTTTTAATTCTATTCACTTAATATTATATTTAAAACTTTTAATATTTACTCTGTATATTTTTAATCTGCTTGATGTGTTTTTTTTTATCTTCTTGTAGTTGTTTTGAACTTTTTTTGTACAAGCACTTTGAATTATCTCTGGCTGAAAGGTGCTATTTAAATAAAGTTGCCTTGCATTGCCTTACCTGTAACTTAATTAAACATCAAGATTTTTGGTGATTTGTTGACACTTATTGGCTTTTCCCCCCATTGTTTTTTACTTACATTGGATAAATGTGCAAACGAGAACACACGGGTGAAATCAAACTGATACACGTTTTTTTGTAGACAAAATCCAATAGATGTGGAGTACATACATTTTTTTCTTTAGTAGTTTGTACCTCCGTCAGTTCAGTCACATCATGAAGTCTACAAAGCAAAATCTCTACCACTTTTTTAAATATGTAGATTAAAATTGTTGCCAGATATTTATTTCAAGATAGCTTAAGCTCAGGCAGATTGGATGGAAACCATCTGGACTGCTATTTTCAAGTCTTGCCAATTAGACTCAATTACATTTAGATTTGGGTCGTTGTAGCATATAAATATACTTTGATCTTAGACATTCCCCCGTGATGCTGGCTGTATGTTTAAGGATGTTATCCCACTGACACAGTCTCAGGTCTATTGCTACTTCTTATACATGGTTTTATTTAGTATAATCAGAGTAAAGAGATCCAATAGATATGAACAATATTGAGATATTATTCATAAAATTGCACAATCATGCACTACTTTGTGCTAATCTATAACTATGAATTTTAGCAAAACACGTTAAAGTTGGAGTGTTATGTAATTAAACATGAAAAGGTTCAATGGGTTTTACAATCAGTTTGAATTGTAAACTTTATGCTTCCATGCAAGGCGCAGTTAGGTTGAGAAAATACACAAAAATGAAGCAAAGGAATATTTACCATAATATTACTAATTAGACAGCAAATGAATTCCTGTACAGTGGATTCCAAACAGGTGATATATTACTGGTCTTTTTAAGTAACATGACTACTTGTTAATGAAAACAAGAGGGCGGTTCTAATTCATGCATTACATCCTTATCCGTCATCATTTAGCTCAGTCTAAATAAAGTGTACAGTTTCTTTCCTTGCTCCTTGGTTCTGTGCACAGAATTTGAAACAGGACTCCAGAGTCAAACAGCTGAATTAAATAGTTAATGTGTGTCTCCTGGCTTTAAGTCTTCAATCTTGATTACTGCATGCACATCCAACACTCTAACTATGCAGAAATCTTTTCAGCAGAAATTTTCCGTCGCTCCCGGCTTCAGCTGAGCCAGCAGCGACGCAGCCAGGTGTTACAGCTCACTTTCCTAATGGGACACACAAATATTTCCAGGATTTGCTTTGCTAGGAGAAAAGACAACAACTCTTTGACACCGGTGTTAGATTTCAGAGGTCCTCAGGTCAGATGCTGGAAAAGTCAGTCATCTTCCACATTATTAGATAAAGGATTGTAGATTTAACCCGCTGACTGAGGCACGTACCAGCAGGTTTATTTTTAAACCTTTGCCATGACATCATCTTTCCTATAATACTCCCATGATTTGACAGTAGATTAAAGTCGTCCGAGTTCAACAGAGAGGGTTTTATTTTGCACGACGCCACATCAACAACTATTTTTCTTTTTGTTCCTGCATGACATTTCAATTCTTCAAGTGAGTTACAACCTAAGAAACTTAATACTTTTACAAATTTCAATCTTAACCTTGCCCGACCATGAGGGTACATAATGTAGAAACATGTAGGTGTGAATTTCCTATCATTAATTAATATGATGGAGCCTCAGCTACTATTTAGCTAGAGATATAATCTCCACCATCCAAGTTAGAATGCCTAATATTTTATAAGAGGTTTTACTCTAAGATTGTTGAAGTCAAGCGGAGAAGACAGTAGGACGAGATGCGTCTCGCTGATGTCCTGCTCTTAAGACAGTCCTGCTCAGATAATTAAAAAACAAAGTGCCTGGTTTGCCGTCTACTGCCCTCTAGTGCAGTGTTTTCTGACGTTCAGCTCCCCATAGTGAAGTGCAAAGTGTGGCCTGGTTATATATCTGCTCTGTAAGCTACAAGGTGTTGATTCTGACTTTGAATTTCTGCTCTGGTCTGATGTAGAATCATCGTTATAACTTGAGAAGCTTTTCAAAGTAGGGTGAACATGCAATATTTATTTTTAATTCAAAATATATTTTTATCTGTAAGAAAGAGAAAAAAGTTCAATTCAGTTCAGTTTAGGTATATAGCCTTTACGCCCATAAATAAAAATTTATTTCAATTCAGTCTTAAATACTAATTGATCCTACTTATCAAACAGTGCAATAAGCTCAGTTTATTATTAAAATTAAATGAAAAAGTTTCTAACTAAGGAAACCCAGGAGACTGCATCGAGTCATTGACTTGCTGTATTCATAAGTTATATGATAAGTTACCTGCAGTAAGTAATTCTTCTGGTGTCTTTATTTTATGTAAATACAGATTAGTTGGTCTCACAGGCTAAACTGAGGAGCAAAGTGGACTTCTACTGTTTTTGAACTACTCCAGTCTCAAAAATAACAGTGATTATTGAGAAATTACTGTGGTATTATGGTTCATAAAACACTTGTATTGGTTATATATCACAATAAAAAGAATATTTAAAAAAAATCATGAAACAGCATTGTTTTGTGGAAGCTTCTTGTAAACAAATATGAACAGTGTTCATCAGTAGCACCAATCATATGTGGAGCTCCTCAAGGTTTCATCCTTGGACCTGGTTTGTTTTCATTGTATATGTTGCCTTTGCAATGCTTTGCTACTGATATCTGAATTGATGTTTGCAATGACATGGAAGTAAACAGTTTCAACAATGGACTGTCCTGCAAGTGTGAAGTTAAATTTTCTATAAAAAAAAATTAAAACAGAATCATTATATTTGAGCACTATTTGTGTAGAGATTTTCACATAGTACAATTACACCCGAGTTAGGAATTTCGGCATGCTGTTCGCCAAATCCTTTACGCCCATACAATAAATTGGTTCAACTGTAAAGACGAGCTTTTTTTCTCTTATGACTTCTCGCACAGGTCATTTTCTTCCTAAAGGTTTTGAAAGACTGATCTGTGTTTTAATATATTCACATTTGGTTCACTGTTGTTCACTTAGACCAGTCATCACAACAGGTGGTACAAAATGCTGCAGACATGTCTACTAACAGAAACTATAAATCAAGATCATAAAACTAAGCTTCATCATAAGCCTCAGGAACTAAATAATTTGGATTAATGCCACATGGTAAAACTAAGAGAGTTAGCAGCAGGAAATGTTTTAATTAAAACCTTTTGCAAAAATTCTCAACTATGCCTTCAATGGTTTATTTATTCTCTAAAATAAAGGCAGTGTCTCTAAAACTCAAACTGGGTCACTTGAAACTCTGGGACCATAGATTTTGTAAAAATAAAGTAAATCACCTGATGGTTTCAAAAAAGGTAAGCAGATTCATGAGATGCCAGCAGCAGCAACAACTGAAGAATACCCATGTGAAAAACCTTGATGAGGTCATGAAAGTTGCCCTTTTAAGTTGTCAGTTCTCTAAGAGCAAAAAAAAAAAAAGAGTCTCAGCTTCTTCTTAGTAAAACTGCTAAATGATCACTTTTAACTCCAGTCTGTTTGATGGGAGCTCAATGTGAAGGCAAAGGTAAACGCACCAGACCCACAAATTAGGCAGTCACAAACTCATCCATCACTGTTGCCTGGGTGACATTCTCCAAATACGTGCTGCAGCTTAGCAACAGCACCCAAACAGGAGTCTGGGCGCTCGCATGCTGCAGGTTCTGGCTGGGTTCCTGATGAACTGACCCAACAATAGCGATGATGAAAAAGAGATGAAGAGGGCGGTCGACCATGATGGGAGACCCAGGAAGTCATCTGTCCATGTTTACAAGTCAACCTCTGCAGAGTCGATTCCAGAAATAAGGCAAGGCTGAGCCTGTGGGCAGGAAGAGATGAGCAGCATGCTGTTTCTTTGGGAAGTTTTATTAAAACTTTATTTTGTCTTGGAAAAGAACCTACCTCACTATTGGTTTTAGTAAAAATAGCACAATATGTCTTTACCCATTCAATATCTCAGAGACAAAGTGTACATGTCATTGCACTACAGCCTAAGCTGTTATCTACTGATTTCATTATGTCAAAGCTGCTAATTTCTCAAACCATAATCAGACTTTTGGAGTTTAATACTTAAGGAATGGTGAAGGTTCTGTATGTCTGGATAGTCTAAAAAAAGTCAACCCCCCCCAAATTACTATGACATTCAAATCCACAATAAACTTATGTAAACTTTTAGCCAACTCTATTTAAGTCAGAGTACATTTTGAAGTTACCTAAAAGAAACAAATGGGTGTGATGAGATTTAAATTACTTTATTGCACAATGCAGAACAATCTGTATTTATCACATAACAATAAATTATGAGGATCAACTCTTGATTATACCTGCACTTGTGGACTTTTAATCCTGTTCCAGTTTCTGGAAATCCAGTCTCTTTGATTCCTGATGACTCATTTGATTTTCAAATGATGAATCCACAAAAAAAAAAACAAAAAAAAAAACCCCAAAAGAAACAGAAAACATTGATTTGCTGTCAACATCATTCTCATTTCTTACAATTGGAAGGACACATTTTAAAAATAGACAAAACTGTTTAAATGTTGATGAATTGATGACAGCTGTTCATTACTATTCTGGAGATGAAGTCATACATTTTCTGAGAAAAATCCTTACAGAAAATCCATGTGAGTTTGACAGGCTGAATGTGCTATAGAAAATTAAAGGATGAAAGATTTTTTGTGATGTAAAAGAAAAGGCCTGCAAACACGTCAGATATCGCTAAAAAATTGCTCTATATGTTGTATGCAAAACCTTGTCATTTTCACTGAAATCAGTGAAATGCTTGGAATTTAATAGCCTTAACTCTCCCCAAAGTTGCTTGTGCTTGAAAATGCTAAATCTATTTGATGTTACGGTTCCAGCAGCTGAAAACTACAACAAGCTCAGAAATGCTGCTTCTACCCAAAGGACAAAAAATAATAAAGACTTTAACGCCATTTAACCTATTGTAATTACATGCTGGGGGATCCAGATTTGCTTTAGGTATTTAATAAAATACTGCCTTGATCCTCCCTGCAGATTTTCTCAGTGTTCCAGGCAGCAGAGATCCAAAGAAAACCCACAGCTATTGTTACTGGGATGTAATCAGAGGGTCGCCGGTTTGGAGAAGCTTCTGGAGGATGAGGAGAGACTTTCGGGGTGAAGTATTGGTTTTCCAGCCTCTGCCCACAGTCAAACCGAGGCAGACCTCTATCAAAATTAAGGTTTTCAAGGTGAGTGATGATCTGTGTAATCAACCGTATAAAAGAGGCTGTAATAATATTTTCTTTATCAGACAAATAGTTGTTTATTCCAGCTTAAATCATCATTGCTTTCTTGGTTGTTGTTTTTTTTTTTCCACAGGCAGAGACTTTTTCTTTTCTTCCTAGTTCCTTTGCAGACGCTGTTATGGAAATTAGGAGCAAGATGTTGGCCGATGCAGTAATAGAAATGAGCTCTACTCCATCATTTTCCCATTGCTCTGTGCTATACAGCGAGACAGCAGTGCAAAAAAGTAGGAAACAACTGCATTACAAAGTCATTTGTGGTGTGAAATTGATTTACTATACAGGTCTGGTTCTCTTCTGCTTTCATAAAAGAATGAAAAAAGGTCCCTTTAATTTTCTTGTTCCTCTTGTTATTGTTAATGTTGGCGCCACACAAAACAGCTTTAATTAATACTTTTCCTGAGTGTTTGTCACCAAAGATACATGTACCCTCAGTTATTCAAAGTGCAGCTTAATAAATCATTAATACAATGGAAAAGTTAATTTATTTCAGTCATTCAATTCAAGGTTTGAAACTCACATTTAAATTCATTGCACGCATTATGTTAGTTATAATGATCATGGTTTTCAGCCTACAAAAGCACAGAACTTAATTTCTCAAATTTCAACAATCCATAGAGTAAGACCAATAAAAAATATTTTCTTTTACAGAAATGTTATGTCTTGTCTGTATTACGGTCTGCACAATCAAATGAAAGGCTGGTGACTCAACAGTTGTTCAGTAGATAGTCAGTGATTGCCTCCGAGACAAGGGTAAGAGACAAAAGGAAATAGCTAAAAAAGTTGCCCGTGTTGAATCTAGATATAAAAATGGAAAGTTAAGCAGAAAGAAAAGGTGTGGAAGAAAAAATGCACAAGCAATAAAGATAAGCAGAGGAAGTAAATGTTACATTTAACTTGGAAATTAAGGTTACAGAGTCCAGAGGAAGAGAGTGGGGCTATGTTAAGATTTTGTGGCAATAGTTTGTGCGATGTTGACTATTTATGGTCAGAGTGAAATTTGTCTCGTGAAGAGCTATTCAGGGGCTGTCAGCATGTGATGTTTTCAAAGCATAAGCCGCTGTTGTGAGAAGAGTGTGAGAAACCTTGAGCAGTTTTTACATCATTTGTGTGGAAACATTTTGGGTGTGAAAAATCATGATTCGCTTGTGGTGAACATTGGTGAAAAATTCAGTGTCTCAGGATTGCACATAATTCTTCCTTTTTAAAAGTAAATCCTGATCCATTGTTAGGATTTACATGCTGCTTACACCACAGTAACAAAAGGAAAAACAAAAACAGATAAATATAGTTCTGCCATATCTCCTAGTCCTCCATTTCTCTGCCCCTTCAGCTGATTGCTTCCACCTGTCATGCTGCCCATATAAACACCTGAGCCACACTGAGTCAGTGCACTGTCATCCTCGTCCAGGTATTTTATTTTGTCCCTGGTCAGTTTTCCTGACCATTATCTTTGCCTGCTACCCATTTGTACAGTCTGTGACTCTCAACCCCACTTCATGCACCTGGATCCTGATTGTTGCCTCAGGGATTCTGGATCTGTTCTGCTGTGTCTGCCTGTCTTTTTGCAAACTTGGACCGATTCCCTGACCGTTAAGCGTTGTCTTCCATGGCGTTCCCAGTGAAGAGGATTGGAGTGTGCACACTGGCATTCCCCACCTTAGTCTGATATATCTACTGGTTTGCACTGGTCATCCTGACTGCACTGATTTCCTGTGAGGGAAACAGTCTTCCGGTAAGCAGACCATGGAGAACCAATCTTGCCTTAATTAAGAATGAAAATAAATTAATGCTCCATAAATAAATAAGCATATTATTATGGAGCAAAATACAGTGAATAAATGAACATTGGCAGTAATTTAATTATACATTAATTAAATATCTTTATAAATGTCTAATCAAGAACATTACCACAAATAACTTTTGTACTGAATAGATCCCTTTATCTGAAATTAATCTAGATAACACATGAGCTTCACATTTTGAAACATTTAAATCCATTAATTTTTTAACAGTGTGTGAATGTGTGCCATCTGGATGTGACTGTGGAGTTTTTCCTTGTTTCTGAATGATGTCCTGTACAACCTCCTACTCAGAACTGACTGATATTTTTATTTCTTTCTAATATCAGCTGGACAACATCACATCCCTGCCATTCACCTGGTGAGGCTCTAGTCCTTTGTGTGTGTGTGTGTGTGTGTGTGTGTGCGTGCGTGTGTGTGTGTGTGTGTGTGTGTGTCTGTGTGTGTGTGTGTGGGCGTGTGTTTGTGTGTGTGTGTGTGTGTGTGTGTGTTAAAGCAGAAATCCAACTTGTTAAACTGCAAGAACTGTATGGCTGTTTGTGGGGTCAGAGTGTGTGACGACCACATGGCTCAGTAACTCAGGGCAATGAGCTGATGACAGAGACATGCTTGTTAATAAAAGATTGTGAGTGCTTGAAAATAATCTTTGCTGCTTTATGAGAAGATGACTCATGACACACAAGATCTACGTGTTTTTACTCCTACTGAGACGGTTTAAAATGCTATATCTCATCAGAATCTGTTCGAAACAAAACTGGTGTTTCTCCAGGACGATTTATTGAGCATCTTTTAATTCTGTACAGATATTAAACTATAATCTTTTTTTCTAAATAGAGTAAGGGAGATCTTCAAAGCAGGGTTAGTTTCTAAAATATAATCCTGTGTGTCATCAGAAGACCAGGACATGGAAATTATGGATATGATTTTGTTAAAAGAAAATCATAAGAAGGTAAAGTATATTGGCACCATCAAGATGGTGAAACATGGTGGTGGCAACATCATGCTAAGTAGAGACAAGTCCCCAACAAAAAACTGTTGATGTAATTGCAGCAAAATGAGGTTTTACAAAGTACTGACTCGGCAGGCCTGAATAAAAATAAGCACTACATTTCTCTGATTTTTATTCTAAAATGAACGCTGAGAATATCATATTTGAATTCCTTCCCACTTTACAATTGTGAATTTCTTTATGTCTTCCATAACATAAAATATCTCCCAGAAAATGTACTGTATACACGGAAGTGGAAGTCTCAATGTGACAACATTAGAAAAACGTTTAAATGGCATGAATACTTTTCCTGCCATCTTAAATTGGCCAGAGCCTCATGCTTTGAAAAATGTAGACAGCTTAGAGACGTTACAGCTGAATTTTATCCAGCATAGACAAAAAATAAATAAAACCAAACAGATTTGAATTATTCAACGCACAAGGCTCTTCAAGAACAAAATCACATGTAGCTATATTAATATTTAGTTTTCCTGCTTTTCCTTCCTTTGTAGTAGTGAGTAACCCTTTGCAGCACAATTTTTGCATATCAATGAATCTTTACAATTTTGAGCTTTATGCAAGTTTTGAAATGCATTTAGCTCTTTATATACTGAAGCAGTCATAGGTCTCAGCCTTAATCAAATCATTCAGACCACTTTTCCGATCACACTCATTACATAAACAGGAGTAAAAACCCTGCGCTGCTCTTCTGACCTTCATCAGTATTAATTAAGTTATTATTCAGAATGCAAAATAGGATTGCATAATTGCAGAAGATTTGATTACTTCTTGTTTTTCTCAACAAAACATTCTCACCATTTTTATCTATCTTCTTTTCCCTGTTCACCAGCTGAAGTGTGCGCTGCCCACTGTTCCCCTCATCCTGAGCACAATCAGAGACCATAACCTGGACAGTACGATCGGATCAGTCCTTCTGGCTCAGAGCACCTCCTGCTGATCCTGTGCCTTTTGATCAAGACCCTAAAATCTTTCTGACCAGAGCTTTTCAGCCCCAGCAGAGCACCGCAAACGCAAGAACCCGAACGTTAAAATGTGCCGTTTCTGGTTCACCCGGTTCACTGCTGCAGGTTCAGCTATTGCTTTGTAAATGCCACAATGCTGTTAAAGCTCCAGGAATATAGAGCACATGATACTAAAGCTAATTTAGTTTTTACAGCAGAGGTATATGTAACATTTAATGTATCAGAGAGCAAGCTGTGAAGGTAATGAGCAGCATGGATTCATGCTTCATGGGTATAAATGCAGTGTAAACAAGAGAGATCAGTTATAATGAAAACCTTTGAAGCACAGCTGTGGAGGGATTTTCTCATAAAACATTATGTTCTAATATCTGACTCTTTCTGTCTTCACTTTATGGAAATGAAGACGTGACTAAAATGTATACTTTTATAATTGAACTGAGTAATCTCCAAATAGGCAATGCTCTGCGTAGTATCACTCTGTGGTTTAATTGAGGAAAATGCATGACTGTTGTGAAGACTGAGCAAAAAAGTTCTTGCAAGGTTTTCTTCAGGTTAATGGCAATTTAAAGAGCCCTTTGGCTGATTTTGTACAATTTGCTTTTTTTTTTAAAATGAAGTAAACTCAAAAAGCAAGGAAGAAAGCAAGACAAAAAAAGAGATCAATAAAACAAAACACACAAAAACTGATGGTCAAACACAGCAACAGGTGAAGCAGAGGCTAATAATAAGAAAACTTGGCAGTGACTGAATGACCTTGAGAGGACAAAAAAGACGAGGAAACTGAAGGAAAACTAATTAGAGGTAATGTCTGAGCATGGACACAATACCCACTAAAACCATTGAGGGATACTGGGACATGGAGCAACAACTAAACAAGACATGAAACTAAATGATCTTCTAAAAGATCAAACAGAAAACAAAGCCCATTGTATCAGTACCAAAGTTCTATACATCATGATATTTTTCCCATACATCATTTTCTTAAAGAAAAAATAATTGCCGATGAAGATCCAGTCACTGAAACGCTCCAGCTATCTTATTTTTTTTTTTTGCTTCAGGAAGGAGGAAAAATAAAATGAGATGGTGCAGCTTGTCAATCATTATTTTGTCCTTCTTCAAACTTGTGACCTCGTTCGTAATAGTTGTTCCTCTTTGCCATGATAGCTGTGTTCCTAGACTGGAACGCAGCTGCACATACGTCCAAACACATACTGTACATAAAGTATGTGTGCAAAAACCAACGTCCCTCAACCACATGACCGCTTGCCGACTGTTGGAATTGAAAAAAAGAAACGTTATATCCTGCTTAAGATCAGAGCATTTTATTATCTCCAGATATTGAAAGAGGATGTACCTTGTTTTAACCACCACTGTAGTTTCGGAGCCAAAAATGTAATTAACAACAATCCTCAAAGAGCTCACTCTTGTTTGACCGATGCAGACAGAAATGAGAGGATGGGGATTTCTTCGGGGTATTTAACACAACACAATTCACTGTGAGAACATCCAGGAAGGCCCCAGATGGCTCCAACATCTCCTGCAATATTGACTGCCTGGTAAACAGATCACACTTTGTGTGAAGGAAGGATAACTTGATAAGGCGGGTGGGTGGTCTGCAGTGCAGGACCCCTGCAGGAGCCTTTTCTCCTAGTTTTTCTGTAATTTATACACCTACACTTCCAGTCCAACTCAGAGCTCTGTCATCCTGCAGAAATGCTCAGATGACTCTGCAATTTAATTTAGTTTTTTTTTTTTTTTTTTGCCATGGACGGTCGTAAACCAGTTCACATTATTTAAATCCTCTCAGTCACTGTGACAAATGTATTTCCTGCCTTAAAGAAGTTTTCCCTGGAGATTATTGGTTTTGTTTTTATGTGGCGGGAAAGTTATAATAGTGAATTTTAAGAAGGAAAGTAGATGAATATGAAGTTAAGCAAAGTAAGAGTTAACCATAAATTTATTTGTAAATGGGATTACAAAGAAATGTTGCAGCTGGAAAATATAATAAACAGCACCACCCAGGTTTCAAACAAAACACAAATTGGGCAGTACTGTGTTAGCAGTCATAAACCTTTCCTAAATTAGAGCTTAGTGCATGAAATTGTTCTATTACAGACCTTTAATAGTCTAATATAATGACTACTTTTAATGATGTCTATTTGGTCCTGTTTGGTGTTTCCTTGTGACTGATTATATCCGTTTAATTTTCTTTCTGTGTGATTTTATTTTGTCTTTATTTGGTCTTTAGTCATGCTGAAATAGTGAACAAACACATTTTAATTTCTAGGGTTTAGTATTTTGATTGCATCCATTCAAGATGCATACATGTGGGCTCTCTAATTATGTGGCCGGAATGTTTTTCTTACATCTTTATGAACAGTTCTTTTCTTCCATTAAGTTATTGCATATGGAATCTACAATGGTTCCATATGCAACCACTGAAGGGGCATGCCCACCTACATCACCTTATAGCGCGTTTGACAAGGAAGCGGATTTAGATCACCAAATCACGTCAGTTTGCCACAAATTTTCCAGGACATGTTAAAAAAAATCTTTCTTTCCTATCACTAGTATTATAGTAAAAACCAGCTCCTTGTTCTACGCTTTGCTTCGTAAAGAGAGTCTGAGCCCTCAGCTGTTGAGAAACGATTGTTTCCTGGAAGCATGGTCTCTGTTTGACTTTGGATCTGATTTCACCCAATTGCTAATGTTTGGTCGTGACTTGCGTAATGAACCAGCTCTAACTTGAATGGAGCAACACAATTAAGCTGAAAGGAAAACTGGGCGAGCTGTAAACAGCCATCCCTTCACTACTAAGAGAGAAATGCCGAGCAGAACAAGATGGCAAACTTTGCAATTCACAAACAGTGCAAATATTCAACGTTATTAACTTCTTCTGTTCTCTGATTGGCCAGGATTAAATGCAACCTAAGAAGTTGAGCTCAATGGGACAAATCCAAGATGGAGGACTGAAGGTACATGAGAATTGAGCGGAATGAGCGCAGTAGCCAAGCTAATGTGGCGTACTACAAGGTCTGGTTTTGGGCTCTTGTAGTTCTTTTCATATCCATTTTCTCTTTAGCATGTTTTATTTCTTGTCACTGCTTTATAGACTATGTTCAGCTATATATCTCTAACACAGAAGACCTAAATTGCTTTTTACATACTTGCTTTTGGTTAGTTAGTTGTTTTACTGGTCTCTTGCAGTATTTTTGTCTTGTTGTTAAGCACTTTGTAATATTTATTCTGAAGGTTAGGTAAGCCACGTCATTATTTAAATTAAATCTGGTAAGCTATCCAAATTTTAGATCTTTCAAATCCAAAATTTGAAAGATTTTAATTCATTTTGGATTATTTAGGAATTTAAATATTTTATATTTTCTCTTGTGTTTTTCACTCACATAAGAATCATTTTAAAAAAAATTGCGCCTGAATCACACAGCAGATGACTGTTCATCCGGAAGCATCAGTGAGCGATGCTCTCCTCACAGTAATTCTCTAATGCTGCAAAAGAAATATCACATAATTTCGGAAAACACATCGCTTTCATCTAACTAACTTTCCATCCCCGGCAGTCCTGTTCTCCTTTGAGAGATGCAGCATTGTCGTCGCTGGTCACTGTTTAGCTCTATGAAACAGGTTGGAACACGATATTTAATGGAGGCAGAGTGCTCAGTCTTTTCATTTCAGTGACCCAAAGTGATGAACCACAATAATCAGCATACACCACCATAAACAGTCTGAGGCACTAACATCTATTCAGACCCCCTTTGATTTAAATCTTAACATACCTGCAGGCCGTGAGTGTAGGCTGCAGGATTTCTTTTTTAGAAAACTTGTTTACATTTTTACCTACATGAATAAATGTTTATCTTCTGCGTGTAGAAATAAAGGGCACTGCAAGGTAAGTAAATGACATGTGAAACCTTGAGTATTCAGGAACCTTTGCATTTTGTAAAGATACGTTTTGACCATTTGATTTGATATACAGACTTTCAGTGATTCAAGTCCAGTTTGAATGAATGGCTGAATGATTGAACGAATAAATGAACGAACAAATGAATGAATGAACAAACTCTATTGAATGTAACGAATGAACAAACTGTGCATCGCATAGCAAATCCACTGTCGGTTTATCATAAAACCAAATTTGTTTTTGCAGTCTGATTTTCGACAGTTTTTTTTTTATTAACGTTTTTAGTGATTTAGAAAGTAACAGCTAATGCACTGTAGTCCTCATTAAGCTCAATTAGGCTCAGTATTCATGATGCAAAAATAAGAAAGAAACTGACTCAAAAAAATTTTCACTGCAAACTCACACACACACACCAACGCCCACACGCACGCCGAGGTACCGGTCTCATATGCGCCAAAGAAAAGCATCTTGATTTTTCCCAACATTTCAAGGAAACTATTTTGTGAACCAGAGAGACAAAACTGACACGAAGGAGTAGACAACACCAGGATTGATTCTTGATATACACAGATTTTATTAATGCACACAGAAAATTCGAATTAACTGTACTTTTGCCATTTTTTGCTTGAAGATAGGTGTAGAATGTAACAATGAGCAAAATACAATAAGATCAAATAATAAGCTGTGGCTGGTGAAATAACTGAGGACAGGTACATTAAAGTGATTGACAGGAACCCATTAATCCCTTTAGTGAAGATATGGACGGCAAACATTGTTATCCCTGACGGGCAGAAGAATCAGGATTAAATGGAGAATAAAAGATAGTGAAAAGATGAAGGTACGGTACTTGTTAGCTTAGTGGGATTGATTGGTGGAAGTGCAACACATTTGTTAAACATTTTTATCAAGTAATTATTATTAGCTCAGCTAGATTCTAGTTAGCGGGCTAGATTTTTATTCACACACACCTAGCATTTGCTCAAGTTCATGTCAAATCCATTTAGTCATGTTATAGCAGGGAAGGGGATCATTGTTTCCATCCAAAGAGAGTTGTTTCTCACATATTTAGCACTTAATATTACTTTAGGATTTCTTCTGATTAATTTATTAGGTATTGTGCACATCCTATTTGCCTCTAATTAGTTTCAGTCAGGAATGATATTGCATATTTATTAGAGTATCTATTTTGACCATTGTGTGTCCCTGTCGCTTTTGTAAATGAGTACCTGATTAATTGTTGTGCTTTCGCCTTGCAGTTGATTGGTTGGAAGGGATTTAAAAGGATCAAGCCCCACCCACCAGGCGAGAGAGGGAGTTTGGATGAGCACCTGCATGTTCATGTCACTCTGAACCTCCTGTTTTAATAGATGCCACTTTCTGTTCATAAACCACCTATATCTGTTAAGTTGTTTGGTCTGGGAATCGTAAAAATAGATCATGAATATCTGTGTTAGAGCAATATTGTACATGCTGATGATTTATTTAGCCTGTTTAGCCAAGGAGTTCTGCCTTTGCAGGATCAATCCTAAATTATTGTAGAGCTCCGGGCGCGTGAAGCATCAGTGTGTTCAGAACTTCCTGAGACCACGTTCATAAATTTTGCAGCTGTTGTCTCAGCAAAGGAGATATTCTCAAAACTGAAGCTGATCCAGAACTACCTGAGTGATCTATGGGAGCGGATCACCTTGCCTTTCCTGCCATAAGCAGTTTGAGTGATGAGGCGGGTAAGCAGCTTTCCTGTGAGAACGTTATCAGTGAGTTTGCATCTGGGTAAGCCTGAAAGCAGACATTTTGAGAAGAATAATAAACTAAATTAACTGCAGACTGGTATTTTTAAGTGAGTGGGTTTGTTTTGTTGCTAAAAGAAATTCAAGTTTATTGCATTTTTTTATTATTATTATTATCCCAGGAAACAACCTGTGTTGATTTCTACAGTCGAGTTATGTTTTGAAGCACACTAGCAAGTCTGAGTGGTATGTATTAAAAAGGTTTTGGCTTGGCCTAATCAAAACGTTTGGACTAAAAATTGATTGATGATTGATGAGGACATCCATAGATGAGGACATTGTTGTTACAAAAAAATTGTGACTGATTTGTGACAAGCCTCCAAAGATAAATAGCCCATAATTCCTACATTTGCTGATGTAAAAGACACAATGGCAGTTGTTTTCTCCAAGGGCGACAACAAGCAAATGCTTTTCCAACATTATCAGGCTTGTTTGGACAGACTAGTAAAGACTTTTATTTATAGCGTCTGAACTACATTTATATGGAAATCCTGTGCCCACATCTGGCTTTTACTCTATCAATATGCTGACTTTGAAAGTCAGAAACCAAGTACATTAGGCCAGTGGTTCTCAAATGGGGGTACGTGTACCCCTGGGGGTACGTGGAGGTACTGCAGGGGGTATGTGAAGCTTTTCAAAATATCTTTAAAAAATCAGTAGGCTCCTCATAATAAGTCTTGGGAAAAATTATTTTGTAAAAAGTTCGATAAAATATAAATGTGTGTTCATGCATTGAATTATTATTTATGTATATATTTAATTTTGTACCATTACAGAGACCAATATAAATTAGCAGCGTTTTGCATATTTCAGTTTTGACTGGTTTTATACCTTCCTGGTGGTCACCGTCTTCTGTTTTTCTTTTTGTTTAACCATGCAATGTTTGCAATATGGATGTATTTGTCAGGTTCACTGATATAAGTTGTTTGGCTTTAATAAATCAGACAGTGATTTTACACTGTCCCAGAGAGAAGCGTCGTTTTTTTTCCAAAAATGTTTTGCCCGTGTCAGGGGGTACTTGACTAAAAATATATTTTTAAAGGGGTACATCACTGAAAATTTTGAGAACCACTGCATTAGGCAGTTCGGTATTTTAACTAACTAGAATCACCAGAATGAGTGAAAACGCCAGTCATACGCATTTTTGCAGTCTTTTACATCCTGCTTTGAAAGAATTATTTAAACACTTAAAAACAATCATAAGAACCCTCAATAACAATGGAAACTTTTTTTTTAAAACCAGGGTTAGATGAGAGGGACGTTCAGGAAGTAACATGTCAATTGTGACCCTTTTGTTGCAATTTTAACCTAACTGAAGTCATAAAATCAAGATAATGCATGGAATCCATACCGTCTTACCTGGAGCTGTGAATCTTTGATTGAGCTCAAAGTGTTATCACAGCAGGAAAAAAACCCCAAGCGCTTTCATCCTTGGTCATCCGCTGTTCTGCTCAGCGCACACATCCAAACACACACTGATGTCAGTCGATACAGCAGGGCAGGCGCCTGCCATGTTGTAAATGTGTAAATAATTGTCCATTGAACCTTTTGTTGTTTCAGAGTAGACCTTTCATTTGTCTCAGAAAGAAGCAGACTAGGCAGTAATTTGAGGTGCCTCAAACTGAAGGCACACTAGGCTTCACTTGCCAGCAGACTTCAGAGGCTCCTGCACTTTCGCTATGAAAGGGATGAGCTAGTTGGCTGAGATCAGTAATTAACTATGACTCAAACTGAGCATTGAGAAAATGCTACTAACACAGAGGAGACCGTTGTACAATCTAAGTGGCAATTATCGCAAATTGTCTGGCAACACAATTGCCTCATTGTTTCAAGCAGATTATGAATAGAAGTGATATTCTCTATGACTCCCTCCAGATGCAGCATTTTAAATTTATGTCTTTTAACGAAGGTTTAAAGTCTTAACAGCCTTTTTACACTGAGATGCGTGACTCATTGTCAAAACCTTTATCAAGCCTGAGTGATATCCGAGTTCACCAACCGTTACCTTCAGGCAATGAGTAAGAATTGGAAGACTTTTTAAATGGCAGACTTCAGAAGAGGAAATACACGCCATGCAGTCATCCTATTAGGAAACCAGGCAATTAGATGAAAATCTGACAAAAATGAAAAGGTCATTTTGGAGAAAAAAAAAAAAAAAGCTGGTGTAGACTGTTGGAAGAACAGATGAGGGGAAAATGATCTGGGTCACTGCTGCAGGCATCCTGAGGGTGACCGTCACGGAAAGCCATAAAAATATATGTGCTTAATGGCAAGGGCGGAGTGGAAGCCTCGATTTTTGGAAGGAGGCTCTGAAAATGTAAGAACATCTCAGGGTAATCATGAATCAAAGGCGCACTCTGTTACACTGATGAAGTGGATAACTGTGATGCTTTTAGCAAGTTGTTAGACATGTTTTCACAGATTTTCTATAAAGCATTCCAGAGTGTACTAAAAAGCATTGTCATTAAGGATTGCAGCCCAATATCAGCTGCGAAGAGGCTTAAACACATCCGTATCGTTGGGCTTTTATGCAAAAAATAATAAACTCTTCTTGATGGAGAGGCTTCAGAGCATTTTTCACTGTGTTAAATGGGCTAAATGTCAGTTAGCACATCAGGGATAAGTTTTCTACTTTACTGAAAGCCAAAGTGACCATTAGGTAGCCTACCTGTGCTCTCATCTCCCCTCTGAGGCTACCATGAGGCTATTAGCTTCTGGTCAAAGCACTGAAATTTGAACCAGTGCCTCAGTCTTGCAGCTGCAGTCTATCTTTGTTTTTTATCCTGGTGATGCTCTATGTAGACAGGGGAGTGTACTTTAAATGTATGACTCTTGGCAGATGCACAAAATGAAAAAGAAAATGGCATTTAGGTGAACACTGTGGATGCACCCAGCAAGGTGAAGGAAGCAACTGAAGGCAAGTCAGATTGTAGAAAATCCTGTTAGAGCAAGAAAAAAAGAAACAAATTCAAAACAACACTGCAGAAAAAGTATGGAATGGGTTGCAGGGCATCAAGGTCTTCTTTGCAAAAGTCGTAGAAACTGAACATTTCAATCAAATGCGATTTTTCAGCTCCAAGTGAAACAACAAGTTCACATTTACCTTGTGTGTTTTCTCTCAGCACAGTAGAACTGTAGACATGAGAACATTTTTGAAATTCCTAACATGTGTTCAGTGAAAAGACTTGCACATTTATGTATAACAGATTTATCATGTTTACAATCTTAACTGCAAATTCACAGCATCAGACAGGACTGAGCAATAATGTTTGATTTGGATCTATTAGAAAGCTGGTTATTATCCTGAGGGGGAATTTAGAGATTCTCACAAGCCAAATTCAAGCACATTAAATTGTCCATGTTGGTCCACTGAGTGGGAAACATGTGTTTTCTGGCAGTAAAGCTGTTTGCAGGCTGCAGAATGACACCACATTTTGAATCATTGTTTCTCCATCCTCTTTCCAGTCCCAAGTTTCCTTGGTGTTTTTCCTCAGAGACTAGTGATCTATAAATGTGGAGCGCTTGAGTGGCTCACGACATGCTGAGCCTTATTTAATGGTGCTGGGAGCTGTTATTGAACTCAACCAGCCAAGTGTTTGTTGCTAAAAACAGAAAATTCAACTGAAATTGCATTATTTTGTAATTTTCCTGTCAAAAATGAATAATAAAAAATAAACACCAAGGGGGTGAACTGCAGCTTGAGTTGTTTGAAAATACAAAAACTCAAGCACTTACTTGAAAGTGTTATTATTTTGGATGATAAATGTCATAACAAATGGTAATCAGCAGCAACTATGCCTAAACCAAAGGGTCTTTTGTTAGTAAAAACATCAACAACAAAAAGATTCTGCAACTCTTAAGTTTTCCTTGAATATTTAAAGGACATTTTAAGCAGTTCTTTTAATTTTCCATCATGTTGTTTATTCAATATTTGAAAAAAATAAAAACATTTTGAAACAAATATGGTTTCCTTTACAAAGATATTTAAAGGTTAAATATCTTTAAAAAAGTCAAAAATCATTGGAACTCAAATTGAAAGACAAAGTGTTTACTTGCTGTTCAATCAGAGGCGATTCTGTTTGCCTCTTCGGCGCCCCGGGCAAAACAACCCCACGGGCATATGAATTTTTAATATTCATGAAACGACAAGGAAATTACTTTTATGGGGAGCATACAAGGAGGAAAGGAACTTCTACTCTCTAGGAGAATCATAAGGTCTAGTGGACGGTGACAAAGGCATGTTTGGTTTAAACCAAACATCAATTCAGGAAAAGAACCTCATGCAAAACTGTGAAGCAAGGACGTGTCATGGTTGGGGGATCCTTTGTTTGAATTGAACCCTTCAACATGACAATGAGACAAAATATATTTACTTGACAGTTAGTCACTGACGCCCCCCCACAATGAGGGAAACCATTTACTACTAAAGAAATGACCTGTTCACAGAAAGTCAAGTGGAAGGAAAATGTGTGGCATAAAAACAAATGCAAAAGTAACAGGGACAGCTTCAACCTTTGGAGGAATGTGAACTGAAGCCCATCCTAAAACTGTAGGGGGATTCATAAGGAGCGTAATACAACTGGAGTCAGTTCTTCCAGATACATGGACATTTCCTGGACAACTGTCATGTTCCTCTTGTTAAGGCATTTCTGCACCAGAGACAATGTCGGAAATGCCTGGGCATGATTTCATTGCTTTAGTATGTAAGTTTTATAAAGAATACGTTTTTACATGTTTGTTAAAACTGTCATGTTGTAGTGACAGTGTAATATGAGACAGATAATCTGTGAAAAGATTGATCTCCACCTCCTCCTTATTAATGTCTGAAGAAATGCATGAGCCCGACCAACAACAACCAATCAGAACCAGGAGGAGGGTCTGAGCGTCATTTAGTTAAATGAGCTAATGGCAGAGAAACAACTTACAGTCCAGGAAAACTGTTTATCAGCGCCTATGCTAGCTAGCCTTAGCAGTCAAAACTGGATAAAAGATGTAGTGGCAGCAGAGAGGAAGGGGGAAAGAGGAGAGTTTGAGCGGTGCCACACGTGATTGTGATTGACAAGCGCTAAGACCTGCGTCCAGGCTCTGATTGGTTGATTCTAGATAGCACTGGGAGCACTGGGAGAAGGCAGAGGAGCTTGATTTTCGGCACAGATTATCTCTCATAACATAATCTCACAACATGGTGCCAGCTTCAACAAATATGTAAAAAAAAAAAATTAAAAAAAAATTCTATAAAAAGTTACATGCAGCTTTAATTGCCATATATTGACCTTTAAATATTGATCAATGACAAGTTGATAAATTGGATTTATGTCTCCAAATGAATTTCTGCTAAATGCCACAGCCAACTCTGCATACATAAATAAATAAAAGAGTATAACCTTCCATATGAAAAGCACTGGTTGTGGTGCTTCATCATATTTCCAGAACAACTGATTGCAGGTTTTTATCAAGTGACCTTTCGTTCACAACAAAAGGTGGGAATTTTCTTGCGGACAGACTGGACATAAGCAGCCTTACTTGTTCTCACCATCTCAAGTAGAATCTGGTAATCAGGAGCTCCAGCAGGTAAGAGGTTTTGTACTTTTACCAACCGGCACCACCACTGATTACATCTGTCTTTATAGGAGCGTGCCTACACCTTAGAAACACTAGATAAAACTCCTGTTGTGAGCAGAATCCCATAAGGATCTGGACCATGTCTGGCCATAGCTTCACACAATGATGGGGATTCAGGATCGGCCCATCCCCTGACAGCATAGCTGGTGCAACCTTTTCCTCTGCTGCAAACTGGCTTGCTTTAGAGAGGAGGGGGAAAAAAACAACAACTGAGATTTCATTTACATAAATCAGCCACTGCTCTGAATGTACAGCTCAAAAAATGTCACTTAATATTCACATTACATCACAGCCTTGTCAGCCTGCCCCTTTGCCCTTTTTACAAATATCTAAGCATAGAAGGATACAATTCAGACCCTGCAGTGATGTGAACAATAACAAAAAGGAGTCATTTTGCCCATGAAGAAAACTTATTTTTAACAAAAATCAACCAGTCGTGACTCACATTAGCAATCAGAAAGCAGCTATTTCACGTCTCCTTTCGCCTTTTCAAAAACATTTATCAAAAGCTGGTCCAATTTCTTTTTAACATTCCCCGGAGTGAGGGATTACTATAAGATCACAAATGGAGCTGTAAATCTCTCCAACATTACATCCTGCCTTTTCTCGGGGTGAGGACGTTTGAGATTTTCTGCTGGATTTTGAGGGCTTCACCACCTCACAAACTCCTTCAGTCGGCCGAGCCGTCAGTCAATTTCGAGGTAACTACTAAAGCGATCCGTCTCCGAGAACCGAACTTGTTGATTTTCCTGCAGCACACAAACCCCGAGCGCTTATCTGAGTCTGACACATGAGCAATAAAAGCGCACATCTGCTGCAGCCTTCATCTGTGAGAGGAGCGCGCAACGCAACAACTCCTGAGAGGAGGCGCACAGTCTGTCGAAGTACTACCCTGCCACTAAAATCTGGGAAATTGAGCATAAGGTAAGAGGATTTAATCGTCTTTGAAACAAAATGTGTCGGCTTTTTTTTGTTTGTTTGTTTGTTTTGTTTTGTAACCCCAAAGATAATTTAGCCTGAGCACAAGTGAGGACTTGATAAATAGGACAAAAAGAGAAATTACGCGTGGGAACGCTTGTAATTTAAGGGAATAAGTAAAGTTCTTCAAGTATGTTTGTAAATCATTCCATCGGTCTTTAGCCAATTATGTCCAGATGTCTTGCCTGACATTTTTTTTTCTGCATCCAATTGAGACAGTGGAGATAAATAAACACTTTGAATTTCAGATAAAAGCCAATATGAGAATTAACAAATATCAATCGGCACTACTATCTGCATTTTAAAAATGTATTCCAAACACAAATCGGCATTTTGAGGAGAAATGCGTTCCTTTAACCTGAAATCCCACATGTTGAACCGTTCATTTCAAGCGTCCTATTGTTTAAACTGAAAATCTTAAGAAACAAGTCATACTTTTTAAATGCTGCCTGCACAACTGGGAACATCACCACATCCATGCCAGGTGCAGCCCGCGCTGACCGGCAAGCGGCAATTAAATACCGTTTAACAGCTGATTAGAAGAAACAACTACACACATTTAACGATAACTATTGAATTACCTCGTCTTATAATCAAATATTTATTTTCTGTTTGATTTTTTTATATCCGTGTTTATATGCACTGATTAGAAAAATAATTGCATCACGATTTGAATAGCTTTGTCCTCATCGTGCATCTTAACAGATATTAGTTCATCTTGTAATTCATCACCATCCACTTCATTTAAACTGCCTGAATACAAATTGTGAAAATGCAAGTTTTTCTCATCAATTTGTTTCCCACCTAGCTGAGTCAATTCAATATCCCAAATCCTACCCGTGCCCTTGCCAGGCACTGCTGCGCATTTCAGACCGCATGTGTATCCTTCAAATATCCTTACATGAGCTAAATATAGTGCACCCAGAGCCACCACCTCTGGGGTTGTGCACATGAAGCTGCGCAGAGCATGGACAGCAGTTTGTCCACAGCAGGTGAGTCACGCAGCAGAATTTGCTTTATTATTCAGTGTTTGAGCTGAAGGTCTGCTGAAGCTATAGATAAGCTGAAGAGAGCTTTTCTACTGCATACTTGATGTCAGAATTACACTGCAGCTGCAACTTTCATTCATATCTTTGTGGTCTCTAAATATGGCAGTGAAATGATTCCATTTAAATGTGTCACTTGAATCATTTGGTCAGGGATTCTCATTGTTCACACAAAGTTCTGAGATACATTAAGAGGAAAAACAAAAGTACGGAGATCGCCCTGTCTTAACACCACCACTACTGTTGACATACAACTAAGCCCACTTACAGCAACAAGTTTTCTACTACAGCTCTTATAGAAAGATTAAAAGGGGTATTATTTAAATTGAACTTCATATCATGTTACATTGTTATTCCCTCGTCCAAAACATACCTGGGTTGTTGCTCTAATCTCCTGTGGCAGCCATTCAGGAGAATCTCTGCCACACAGAACATCCCAACACGGCTCCTCCAGACTAGCGTCAGCAACTGTCAGCAAACACCTGGTGAAACTTTGCGTCTGTTGAGCTCAACATACGAACAACTTCTCAGTCCGTGGGTCCTAACAGTATTTATAGACTGCATATTGAAAAGCACTGTTGCGGGCATGTCGCAAAGGGTGGGAGCTCGTAAAAGAGACAAAGGTCCAATTTTCAAGGTGTTCAATTACAAAGTAAAATTTCTTTTAAATTATGTTTTTTATATATTAATATATAGTATTTCTATAACAACATGATGGAATATTTTATTTGATTTTCTGAAATGTATGTTATTTTTGGAATGAGTGAGAAGCTAGGCATCATCTTCATAATTCAAAATAAATAATACAAAGAAACATAGTTACTTAATTGTGCTATATAAGCACCACATGTGCCTGGAAAATACACTTTAAAAAGTAAAAAAAAAAGAATTCTGTTTTATCACATACAGTGGAGATTTCACAACTCACTAACTCTATTCTAAAACATCTATTTTCAGTAATGCCTCAACATATGGTGTCTCTATTAACAAGAAGGCCTTGAAAATGTTTTGCGTGTGCGTGGGGGCGTGTGTGTTATTCACAACAAATAAAGGTACCATAAACATTAAATTAAAAGAGCCAATTATATGTGCAGACTTAATCAGTCAAGATCCAACCACTATAAATACTGCATGTAAGATTTTGAACCAGTAGTGACGTAATGCAGTACACCTGAAAAAGTGTGAAGTACGCTGCTTAATTAGCACCTATTTCAGCCACTTGTCTCCAAGTGGCTGAAATAGGTGCCACTTGGCACCTATAAAGCTTTTTTATACACCACAGGGTGGCATCCAATCCTGTTGAATAGAAAGACAAATAAGGAATATTTAAAAAAAATAATAATAACTTGATCAAGCTCTATGACGGGTAACTTTTGTTTTTGCTTCTTTTGATCCCTTTTTGGCCAGAGGGCCCACTTCAATAACTCCACCGTGAATGTTGCATGACTACACACTGCACATGATGGTAAACATTACTTCCTCCCTTCAGGTCCACACCGTCCTCTCTGGATGGAGGGCACAGGCAGCAGCTGGACAGCCGAGCACAGCGCCACATACGTGGAGCGTGGCGACGGCGGGAACGACACGGCTCCGGTGTTTGAGGTGGTGCTGCAGAACAGCTCCTCCGCGCGCATCCCTCAGTTTGCTGGTGTGGAGCTACTTCAGTCATTCAAGCTGCTTATAATACCCTGCTACACCCTTGTGGCCATCGTTGGCATCTTTGGCAATTACCTCCTCCTCTATGTGATATGCCGCACGCGCAAGATGCACAACGTCATCAACTTCTTCATTGGAAATCTGGCTTTCTCTGACATGCTGATGTGCGCCACGTGCGTCCCCTTCACTCTGGCCTACGCTTTCAACCCTCATGGCTGGGTGTTCGGCCGGTTCATGTGCTACCTGGTGTACCTCATCCAGCCGGTGACGGTTTACGTGTCGGTGTTCACGCTTACTGCCATCGGCGTGGACAGGTAAGTCTGTCAACTTGCGGAAAGCTCAAACACAGACATTTTAGCAGCGACATTTTTATTTCTGGTGAAAGTGCTCACTGTTTGCTGCATTGTGATAAGTGACAGTGCGTCAATGTGACAGATTATATGAAATAAGAGGAAAAAAATGACAGAATTTAAAAATTTATTACCAAAAATTCCCCCTGAAAAATATGGCATGGATTTTTGTGTTCACTTCTCTTTACGCTCATTCTCCTAAAAAACAAACTAACAAAATAATCCAATTGTCTTCAGAAGTTATCAAATGTAATTAGAGTCCACCTGTTTGTTCCCGTTTGCTTAAAGCATAATTTAGAATAAAACAACATCTGACATGACTTTCCTCCTAAACTGAGAGCATTAATTAGGGAACTAGTTAATAATCTCATAGTAGGGCTGCAGGGATCCATATTACAGGAGGGAGAATCTGCAAATAGGGCAACTATTAGATTCCAGGACAGGAATTATGAAAGAGTCACAATATGCAAGCTAATATTTAATCAAGTCAGAGCTTCAAGCTTACCAAAAGTTATTTAGAGGACACAGCATGCATGTGGAAAAAGATAAAACGCCCTGAGTCTGAAAAACTAGGGTTCCACCACGTTGCATGGACACAGTACTTCAACAGTGAAACATGGTAGAGGCAGCATCATGCTGCAGGGATCCTTTTTCTCTGAGTTTACTGAGAAGATTAACCAAAGATAAAAGGAAAATCCTGGAAGAAAAACTGAGACTTGAGACTGTGGAAAAGGTTCACCCAACAAACCTTCACCGAAAGAACTACGATGGAATGGTTTAGATCAGAGGAAGTTTGTGTCGGAATGGCCCAGTCAAAGTACAGACCTAAAGTCATCTGTTTCTACTCAACTTGACTGAACTTGAGCTATTTCACTAAGGAGAATGGGCGAAACCTTTAGATGGGCAGCTGCAATAGCTGAGAAATGCGGCTCTCGGAGATATCGACTCTGGGAACTGCATAAGAATGTGGTTCCCAGAATGTAGTTTCAGATTTTTGAATGTGTAAAGACACATTCATACCTGCGTTTTTCCTGCGTTTATCACATTAAATTCAAATAACACACATGGAAGTTTGTGGTTATTAATGCAACAAAATGTGAAAATGAAGAGTTATGAGTACTTAAGTTTGCTACACTGATTTAATCAGATTTAATGCCCTTCCACATGTCCTGAACTGTACCCTTTTATTAATGGGATATGCATGAGAGGATTAGAAATCTTCAGGCCGTTTTCTATGTGCACAGCAGGGCTTTTGATGAAGATTTCTTGTCATCATAAAAGTGTTTTTTCAATTCTTTCTCACAGTGTTCTTTGGCTCTGAACACATATTATCCATTAACCTTTATTTTAAGTTTGGTTTATTCAGATGTAAATCTGCCTGAATGAAGGACAAGCAGGATGAAGGATTATTTGTCATATTGTAATACATTTTCACTCTTGCTGTGTTGCACAAAGTCTACCCTATCTGACCCGAATATTTTTGAGGCCAGAACAAAGTCGTATTTTCCTGGTTTAAAAAGTACACATTTCACTTCCTACAAGTCTGTTGGCAATTTCTGAGCAGGTTTAATTTGCAGTGCTTCAAAGCTTACAATAATATGTTAATTCCTAATGGCAAGCATTGACTGAAGTTGCTCATCTTACACCCCTGCATTGAGTCATGTATGATGACATTTTCCCAATGCCTCTTTTGTAACTTTCCTTCTGCTTCCTCTCAGATATTATGCCACCGTTCACCCGCTGAAGAAGCGAATCTCAGTGTTGGCGTGCACCTACCTTCTGTCTGGGATCTGGCTGCTGTCCTGTGGCCTCGTGGCTCCTGCTGTGGCTCACACCTACCACGTGGAGTTCAAGAACGAGGGCTTCACCATCTGCGAGGAATTCTGGATGGGTCAGGAGAGAGAGCGGCTGGCTTACGCCTACAGCACTCTCCTCATCATTTACGTCCTGCCTCTGTCGGCGCTCTGCATCTCCTACCTGTGCATCTCGGTCAAGCTGAGGAACTGCGTCGTACCGGGCCACCACACCCAGAGCCAGGCGGAGGCTCAGCGCCTGCGCAAGCGCAAGACGTTTCGCCTTGTGAGTCTCGTGGTTGCAGCTTTTGGCATCTGCTGGATGCCCATTAGCGTGTTCAACGTCCTGCGTGACATTGACATTGGTCTTATTGATAAGCACTACTTTCTGCTCATTCAGCTGCTCTGCCATCTGTGCGCAATGAGCTCGTCTTGTTGTAACCCTTTCCTCTACGCATGGCTGCACGACCGCTTTCGCGCCGAGCTTCGCAAAATGTTCACATGCCGCCGCCGGATTGGCATCTCTGCCAACAACTGCGCCACAGCAAGCGTGGTTTTGTGAAGTTCCTCTGCTTTGTGCCACAGTCAAGTAGAGTCATCTCATTCTGATAACTGTCTAAGGTAGATCTGTTCAAGTGCAGAGGATATCTTGCACTTGAACAGATCTCACTTTCTTTTAAAAAAAAACAGACCCTTGTTCTACACTTTGCTTTGCACAACTAGGCGATTTTTTTACTAGTGAGAAACAAATGATTGCTTCCTGTAGGCGTGGATTGTTTGAGGTTTTAAATTTCATCCAGTCGCTAACATTTGGCCATGACGTATCTATGAAGCTTATTGGAAATTGCCTGCACTGTGAACAACTATCCTCCACTGTGAACAGAGAAGTGCCGAGCAGAACGAGGCTGCTGTTGATGTTAATTCGATATTTGAAAACGTGACCAACATAGACTGAACGGCTGCGTTCATGTCCTGCGCTGAAGTTACTAAAACTACTGGCAGTCTACGATTCTAAAACAGTGCAGAAAATCTACATCATCATTCACAACTTCTTCTGTTCGCTGATTGGCCAGGATGAATTTCAACCAGAGAAATTGAGATCAATGGAAGAAAGCCCAGACAGAGCACTAAAGGGAGATTAGAAACTAACGTATTTGCGTAGAAAGGCAATAGCCAGGCTAGCTCCAAACTCAGTGTAGCCATATAATATAAAAATGTAAAGTGTCCCATTTTGTCAAGTGTTTTTTACTTACACACTGAACTGAAAATAAAATCTATTAAATGTATATTGCTGGGATGTCAAATTTGAATGCTTTCTTTTTTTATTTATTTATGTTAATATGTTAAACAAATAGTTATGTATATTTTAAGCCTAGGTTTCTGTTAACTTTCATAATTATGGCTCACAGCTTTAATCCAAACCTGAAATTCAGTTTCCCCAGACAATTCTTACTGTTATGCTTTGTCCTACATGATTATGGAGGGAGATTAATGACTTACAGATTATCTGGAAGACAGTCTCCACATGTAGCGTAAGCCACAAAAGGTCATTTCTAAACAAGCTGGCTGTTCAGCGAAAGCTTAATCAAGCAAACTATTGGAAAGTTGATTGGAAGGCAAAGGTACAGTAAAAAACAATGCTTGAGCAATGTTTTTCAAATCAACAATCTTGAAGGGATTGTTGATTTTACAACAATCTTGAAAGGATTGCAAAGCAAAGTCCATTCAAGAGTTTGGTGGAAATTCACAAGACATGGAATGTGGGTGGAATCAGTGCTTCAAGAGCCACCAGACACAGGCGTGTCCATCTGTCACATTCCTTGTGTTAGGCCACCTGTAAAACCAGACACAATGTCAGAAGAGCCTCACCCGGGCAAAAGGTTTTTCTACATGGTTTAACTGATGTAGATATGTTTTTTTTAAACATATTACTGGCCATTTAAAAATTTGCCTTCTCTTTTCACACTATAACAATTCTAATGTTGCTTTTTGATACTGTATGAGTGTTGCTAATTGGTTGAAGAAGCAGCTTGATATTTCATCAGGGGCGTTCATAACAGAGACATCCTATGGTTGATCACATGCAGCAGCCACTTACTGGCAATAAAAGACAGAAAGATTAAATGTGAGCGCGCTGTGGTGTGATGGTGCAGCGCCGCATCACACCATCACTTGTGGGTCTAAAAGCATGAATGCTGGGTTAATTTTAGACCTGTAATTGTAGGCCTGAGTGTGTTTGTATATGGTTGTTTTCTGATGGATGAGCAATGTGTTCAGAGTTCGTCCCACCGTAAACACAAATATGAGCAAAGTGAGTACAGAAAATGATTAAGAATTGTTGGTGCCAAAAAACTTGCATTGATCATTACAGGTGATCGTGAGTGTTATTTAAAGTTATCCTCTAGTAGTGTGTTTTATTTCCACTAAATGTATTCTGACTTTTAAAAAAAGTATAGATTCCACACCCCAAAACACCCTAAATAAATAAATGCTAATTCCTCTTTGTGTATTTTATGACATCACAAGAGGCATGTGAATTGAGCTGCACTATGGCAGATGAGCAACGTTTAGAATGTTATAAAAAATATATTTGTATAATACAGTATTTTCCAGTGTTGCTGGATGTTTCAACATTACAGGCTTGTACCATGAACTGTGAGTATTTTCAGCTTCAATGAATTGTGAGTATGCCAGCACTGATGCCTGTCTGATACTTCAGCTTATTCTAACAGTTTCTTGGTTTCTGAGCACCAGGAAGTGGGAGTTTTGTCTCCTGTCTTTCCTTTACTGTTGATTAGACTGATGACATCAAAGGCCTTCTTCCTTTTTGCTTGTCTAAACCATGGCTGAAAGGTTCTTCTTATTTTACAATAATGACCTGCAAGTAAACATGAAAAAATAATGATTAAAGTACAGGCTTTCCTTCCTTTAAAAAGTGTTTTCAACATGAAAGTTTTCAAAAGTTGTGTGTTGCCAGGTAGCTTCTAGCACATCGAAGTGTTTGTCTTATAGGTGAGTATGAGACGGAGGCATGTGCTTTTCTGAAATAACCCGTTTGGTCCAAATAAAAATAATTATCAATCTTTGAAGGCAAATTTTAGACTGGTAGCACTGGTGATTTTTTTTTTTTTTTTTAAAGAAATACCTTTACATACATTTCTGGAGTTCCTCTTTTAACCTGAACATTAAACATGATTGTTGACCATCTGCACCTTGCAGGATGTTTAATCTCTTAGACAAGTCAACATTTATCTATTTTTCACCATCATTCTCATACCCAGATAAGAACAGGATTTAAAAACGGAAAAAAAACAAAACAAACTTGGATTGTTTGATTTAGTACAAGCTGTTGCAATAGGTCATGTCATTACATGTTTCCATGGAAACACCTTGGATCCGTATCTTGTTGGTTATGACAATAGGCAACATTCTTTTCTTCTTAGTGTAATTCAAAACTGGCACAAGTGGGAAAACCCAGCACCTTGCTTTGAAACCAATTAAAGATTGTAGCTATAAATGGCACAAATCTTTTGTTTTGGTACCAAATTCCATATTAAAGTTTCTTTAGACGAAATGTAAAATAGATCTTCTTGATACTGTTGAACAGAAAACATCTCAGACAAATAATCTGGTAATATTTAAGTGTCTTTATTCCAAATAAAGCAAAATTACAGATTTTTTATGTACCAATATGTTGGATAAATACTTCATCAACCTATGCATTCCAGAGATGAAAAGGAGATGTTGTCCATCAAATCTTTGGGGAAAAAAAGGCTTGAAGGCAGTTGTCTACATACTGTATGTAAATATTTCTGCAAAGGCTTTAATTACTATGACATAGGCAAGGTTGCATTAGTGTTATCTCTGGTTAACATTAAACACATAGGAAGACAATCACAGTGATCAATACATTTACCAATTATAGAAAGGCAGGTTTCAGTACTATTGCTTTTTCATATCCTAAACTGTGTGTACGCTGCTAAAAAACAAAATCATATAACATACATTATGAAGTAGCTGCTTGCTTTGAGCCACTTATTTCCTAAATAACAGCTCCATGTAGCAGCAAAGGGCACAAAATGCCTGAAAAGATTAAAAGGACAGTGTGATATTCCACAGTGTTCGCTACAAAGTGATGGATGTCAACAGGTTACAAAACAGATGCTTTCAAAAATAATAAAATCTAGAATATAATAATTAAGACTTCAGCGTTGGGAGGAAAGATGAAGTGAGTGAAAAGGGATGGGTATGGGATGAATCATCAGGAAGCAGTAAATTACACAGAGCACCAGAGTAAAGAGATCAAAGAGGTAAAGGATAGTCTCTGACCTTTGAGTTTACTACATAAAGTTCATTAGGTAAGGTTTTAAAACAACCCAATCAAACGGCAGTACCTTAGAGTTAAATATTGTCTTTTATGTCAATTATAAAGCTTTGTTGCTTGTTAGTGATGCTAAAATTCTCCGAAAACTTTTTCCCCTCTAAAACTAATAAAAGTGCATGTATTTAAAAGACATTCATAGTGCATCTACCTCTTTGAACAACAGCAGTACAAACACATTTCTGAAACATAAAGAGTTCATAAGCCAGGCTCACTCTGATCCCTCACACTGGCTTGGCAATGTCGAGCGCCTGCAAGATGGTGGGCTTCTCCTCTATGACCCGAACCAGGAGGTTGTCGATGTACTCCTCCAGCTCTGTGATCTTGGCGGCTTTCTTGGACAGGTCAGTCTGCTGTTTGACCACCAGCTTGACCAGCTCCTCGGTTGTCAGCTCGCTGTAAGGGCCGCTTTCCCCCGACTCTTCGAACTGACAGAAACAAAGACAGGGAAATCCTTTGATTCTATTGCTGGAGAAAAATGCTTGAATACTTATTACAAGAGACAGGTTTACATTTACAGCATGTCACAGTGAGAAAACAAATGCTTGCTATATCAGTTCTCAACCTGAATTTTCTTAGGCCTTTCAGTGACATACAGTACCTTGCAAAAACAAACATTCATTTTTTTTACACTACAATAATTTGTGTAGTTGACTGGGATTTTAAGTGATACAGAAACCCAATATAGTGCATAATTGTGAAGCAGAATTATGTGTTTTCAAAATGTTTTACAAATACAAATTTGAAAGTGAGGCAGTGGCAGTTTTTGTCCTTTTAGGCAGAAACCTAAAAAGAAGAATTTAACTTTGTTTTTTTTTGTAGAATGAATGACAAACAAGACTTTTGTTGTGTGAATGCACCTGTGGAGAGTAAACCTGGACAAACTGACCTCATAGACATGAGCAAATTTTCCTGGTAAGAAAAAAAATCTGTAATAAATTAATATAAGTGGATTAAATCAAAATTTTTAGGACAGGATTTTGAGGGGGGATAACATTATATAAAGCTCAAAAAGTACATTTTACATGATACTGCCCCTTTAATAAAATCTCCATCCATCCATCCATTTTCTGTACACCCTTGACCCTAGTGCGGTCAGGAGGGCTGCTGGTGCCTATCTCCAGCTAACGTTCCGGGCGAGAGGCGGGGTCACCCTGGACAGGTCGCTAGTCTATCACAGGGCAGGAGAGACAGGACAAACAACC
This sequence comes from Xiphophorus maculatus, assembly GCF_002775205.1. NCBI lineage: Eukaryota > Metazoa > Chordata > Actinopteri > Cyprinodontiformes > Poeciliidae > Xiphophorus > Xiphophorus maculatus. The sequence goes on from NC_036454.1 coordinate 22,920,861, forward strand.
ATGCACACACACACACACACACACACACACACACACACACACACACACACACACACACACACACACACACACACACACACCTAGGGAGAATTTAGAGAGACCAATTAACCTGACAGTCATGTTTTTGGACTGTGGGCGGAAACCGGAGTACCCGGAGAGAACCCACGCATGCACAGGGAGAACATGCAAACTCTGTGCAGAAAGACCCCGGGCTGGGAATCAGCTGTGATTTTTAATAAAATCACAGCCGATCAGCTGTGCAGTCCTTTAATAAAATCTGTTGCAATAAATTTCTTCCAGAAATTACTGAATAATTCATTTGTATTTTAATATCAACTCCAAAGACCAACATCATAAGTAGTAGTTGTAATTTAAAAAATGTTCTTCCAAAATACATAAAGGCATTAAATCCTGAGTTGTTAATGGACAGTTGAAATTGTAAAAAAATTTCGGAAGAAATTTAGCCGGGGCCTGCCGAGGCGCGCCCGTGGGGTTCGGGCCCGGCGTCGTCGCGCCACAAATCGGCGTCGACGCCAAAGAACGCCGCGACGTGATCAGTGGCACGCGGAGAACCGCAAGAACGTTAAGCGAGGCGGACGTGCACCGTTCGGTACGATTTAAAATGTTGTCAAGGCTTTTATTTTGGAAGTTTCAGTATGCTTCATTTCAAAGGGCCAAACTAATCCCATGCGTAATAGTCCTTGGGTTAAAATAGTTATATATTGCTCAAAACACAAGTAGCTGATGTAAAAATATTCAAGGCTTTTATTTTGAAATTTTCAGTATGCTTCATTTCAAAGTTCCGAACTAATACCACGTGTAACAGTGCTTTGGATGAAAAAGTCAAATAAAGCCAAAAAGAGCAATTACATGATGTAAAAATATTCAAGGCTTTTATTTTGAAATTTTCAGTATGCTCCATTTTAAAGTTCCAAACTAATCCCATGTGTAACAGCGCTTTGGATGAAAAAGTCAAATAAAGCCAAAAAGAGCAATTACCTGATGTAAAAATATTCAAGGCTTTTATTTTGAAATTATTATTATGCTCCATTTTAAAGTTCCGAACGAATCCCATGTGTAACAGTGCTTTGGATGAAAATTCATATAAAGCCAAAAAGCGCAATTACCTGATGTAAAAATATTCAAGGCTTTTATTTTGAAATTTTCAGTATGCTTCATTTCAGAGGGCCAAACTAATACCACGTGTAACAGTGCTTTGGATGAAAAAGTCACATAAAGCCAAAAACAGCAATTACCTGATGTAAAAATATTCAAGGCTTTTATTTTGAAATTATTATTATGCTCCATTTTAAAGTTCCGAACTAATACCACGTGTAACATTGCTTTGGATGAAAAAGTCACATAAAGCCAAAAACAGCAATTACCTGATGTAAAAATATTCAAGGCTTTTATTTTGAAATTATTATTATGCTCCATTTTAAAGTTCCGAACTAATACCACGTGTAACATTGCTTTGGATGAAAAAGTCACATAAAGCCAAAAACAGCAATTACCTGATGTAACAACATTCAAGGCTTTTATTTTGAAATTATTATTATGCTCCATTTTAAAGTTCCGAACTAATCCCATGTGTAACATTGCTTTGGATGAAAAAGTCATATACGGCCAAAAAGAGCAATTACTTCATGTAAAATATTCAAGGCTTTTATTTTGAAATTTTCAGTATGCTTCATTTTAAAGTTCTGAACTAATACCACGTGTAAGAGTGCTTTGGATGAAAAAGTCAAATAAAGCCAAAAAGAGCAATTACGTCATGTAAAAATATTCAAGGCTTTTATTTTGAAATTTTTGTTAAGCTTCATTTTAAAGGGCCAAACTAATACCACGTGTAACAGTGCTTTGGATGAAAAAGTCACATAAAGCCAAAAACAGCAATTACCTGATGTAAAAATATTCAAGGCTTTTATTTTGAAATTATTATTATGCTCCATTTTAAAGTTCCGAACTAATCCCATGTGTAACATTGCTTCGGATGAAAAAGTCATATACGGCCAAAAAGAGCAATTACGTCATGTAAAATATTCAAGGCTTTTATTTTGAAATTATTATTCTCCATTTTAAAGTTCCAAACTAATCCCATGTGTAACATTGCTTTGGATGAAAAAGTCATATACGGCCAAAAAAAGCAATTACCTGATGTAACAATATTCAAGGCTTTTATTTTGAAATTATTATTATTCTCCATTTTAAAGTTCCAAAGTAATCCCATGTGTAACAGTGCTTTGGATGAAAACGTCAAATAAAGCCAAAAACAGCAATTACCTGATGTAAAACTATTCAAGGCTTTTATTTTGAAATTATTATTATGCTCCATTTTAAAGTTCCAAACTAATCCCATGTGTAACAGTTACTGAGTTAAATCAGTTATATACAGCCCATAGCAGCAGTAGTTCTAAAGGCCAGTTCTCAGTCCTGATCTGTTTCAACTGAGGATAGATAGAACTACAGTGATGCGTATTCGTAGTCCTAACCAGCAGCCAATAGCCTCTTGAGTTCCGTTGCTATGGCAAATAATGGTCTCAGCAGGTGTGAGCTCTGAGCTGTGAGCTCTCAAACACACAAGTGTGTTTGAGCAAACACACTTTACTGAAAAAAAGCATTGGAAACAAATCCTTCTTGTTCGGGAACCGTAATACATATTCGAAAAGCGTTTCGAGCGTATGACAGTTCAATGTGTCTTCTGCGATAGTCCCGAGATTCATATCTGTACCTCACTCAGAGCATTTACAGTGATGAGAGAAAGAAATGTTGTGCCCAGATATGAACCGAGATGGGCTGTCACTGTAATTTCAGCAAAAATGAGAAAGTTTGGGTCGCTTAGAGGCAAATTGTGGACAAACCGTAACTGGTATCGACGAGCCGTCTTCACTTTCGAAGAGATCACAGACGTATCTACAAAATGAAATTTGAATGGCATTTCTAGGTGAATTTGTGACGACACAGCAAATCCTCAAAAATAGGGTATTTCCAGGATTTTTCCCATTGACTTATAATGGGGGTTTTTTCGTAGTTTTTTGCGAATTATGTCGCCACGTTAACCCCAAATCCCACCAAAAATAATAGCTCCAATGGCGTGAATTTTCTGCACGTTTTGATACCTCATTTGTAGGTGTGCACCCAGCGGTACGAGCCGCATTAACGGTTACGGAAGAAAAATAAAGCTCTATAACTAGAAAATTTCGGAAGAAATTTAGCCGGGGCCTGCCAAGGCGCGCCCGTCGGGCATGGTCCCGGCGTCGTCGCGCCACAAATCGGCGTCGACGCCAAAGGACGCCGCGACGTGATCAGTGGCACGCGGAGAACCGCAAGAACGTTAAGCGAGGCGGACGTGCACCGTTCGGTACGATTTAAAATGTTGTCAAGGCTTTTATTTTGGAAGTTTTGTTAACCTTCATTTCAAAGGGCCAAACTAATCCCATGCGTAATAGTCCTTGGGTTAAAATAGTTATATAATGCTCAAAACACAAGTAGCTGATGTAAAAATATTCAAGGCTTTTATTTTGAAATTTTCAGTATGCTTCATTTCAAAGGGCCAAACTAATACCACGTGTAACAGTGCTTTGGATGAAAAAGTCAAATAAAGCCAAAAAGAGCAATTACGTCATGTAAAATTATTCAAGGCTTTTATTTTGAAATTTTCAGAATGCTTCATTTCAAAGGGCCAAACTAATACCACGTGTAACAGTGCTTTGGATGAAAAAGTCAAATAAAGCCAAAAAGAGCAATTACCTGATGTAAAAATATTCAAGGCTTTTATTTTGAAATTATTATTATGCTCCATTTTAAAGTTCCAAACTAATCCCATGTGTAACAGTGCTTTGGATGAAAAAGTCATATAAAGCCAAAAACAGCAATTACCTGATGTAAAAATATTCAAGGCTTTTATTTTGAAATTATTATTATTCTCCATTTTAAAGTTCCAAAGTAATCCCATGTGTAACAGTGCTTTGGATGAAAACGTCAAATAAAGCCAAAAACAGCAATTACCTGATGTAAAAATATTCAAGGCTTTTATTTTGAAATTATTATTATGCTCCATTTTAAAGTTCCGAACTAATCCCATGTGTAACATTGCTTTGGATGAAAAAGTCATATACGGCCAAAAAGAGCAATTACTTCATGTAAAATATTCAAGGCTTTTATTTTGAAATTTTCAGTATGCTTCATTTTAAAGTTCTGAACTAATACCACGTGTAAGAGTGCTTTGGATGAAAAAGTCAAATAAAGCCAAAAAGAGCAATTACGTCATGTAAAAATATTCAAGGCTTTTATTTTGAAACTTTTGTTAAGCTTCATTTCAAAGGGCCAAACTAATACCACGTGTAACAGTGCTTTGGATGAAAAAGTCAAATAAAGCCAAAAAGAGCAATTACATGATGTAAAAATATTCAAGGCTTTTATTTTGAAATTTTTGTTAATATTCATTTCAAAGGGCCAAACTAATACCATGTGTAACAGTGCTTTGGATGAAAAAGTCAAATAAAGCCAAAAAGAGCAATTACGTCATGTAAAAATATTCAAGGCTTTTATTTTGAAATTATTATTATTCTCCATTTTAAAGTTCCAAAGTAATCCCATGTGTAACAGTGCTTTGGATGAAAACGTCAAATAAAGCCAAAAACAGCAATTACCTGATGTAAAAATATTCAAGGCTTTTATTTTGAAATTATTATTATGCTCCATTTTAAAGTTCCGAACTAATCCCATGTGTAACATTGCTTTGGATGAAAAAGTCATATACGGCCAAAAAGAGCAATTACTTCATGTAAAATATTCAAGGCTTTTATTTTGAAATTTTCAGTATGCTTCATTTTAAAGTTCTGAACTAATACCACGTGTAAGAGTGCTTTGGATGAAAAAGTCAAATAAAGCCAAAAAGAGCAATTACGTCATGTAAAAATATTCAAGGCTTTTATTTTGAAACTTTTGTTAAGCTTCATTTCAAAGGGCCAAACTAATACCACGTGTAACAGTGCTTTGGATGAAAAAGTCAAATAAAGCCAAAAAGAGCAATTACATGATGTAAAAATATTCAAGGCTTTTATTTTGAAATTTTTGTTAATATTCATTTCAAAGGGCCAAACTAATACCATGTGTAACAGTGCTTTGGATGAAAAAGTCAAATAAAGCCAAAAAGAGCAATTACGTCATGTAAAAATATTCAAGGCTTTTATTTTGAAACTTTTGTTAAGCTTCATTTCAAAGGGCCAAACTAATACCACGTGTAACAGTGCTTTGGATGAAAAAGTCAAATAAAGCCAAAAAGAGCAATTACGTCATGTAAAATTATTCAAGGCTTTTATTTTGAAATTTTCAGTATGCTTCATTTCAAAGGGCCAAACTAATACCACGTGTAACAGTGCTTTGGATGAAAAAGTCAAATAAAGCCAAAAAGAGCAATTACCTGATGTAAAAATATTCAAGGCTTTTATTTTGAAATTATTATTATGCTCCATTTTAAAGTTCCAAACTAATCCCATGTGTAACAGTGCTTTGGATGAAAAAGTCATATAAAGCCAAAAACAGCAATTACCTGATGTAAAAATATTCAAGGCTTTTATTTTGAAATTATTATTATTCTCCATTTTAAAGTTCCAAACTAATCCCATGTGTAACATTGCTTTGGATGAAAAAGTCATATACGGCCAAAAAAAGCAATTACCTGATGTAAAAATATTCAAGGCTTTTATTTTGAAATTATTATTATTCTCCATTTTAAAGTTCCAAAGTAATCCCATGTGTAACAGTGATTTGGATGAAAACGTCAAATAAAGCCAAAAACAGCAATTACCTGATGTAAAAATATTCAAGGCTTTTATTTTGAAATTATTATTCTCCATTTTAAAGTTCCAAACTAATCCCATGTGTAACATTGCTTTGGATGAAAAAGTCATATACGGCCAAAAAAAGCAATTACCTGATGTGAAAATATTCAAGGCTTTTATTTTGAAATTATTATTCTCCATTTTAAAGTTCCAAAGTAATCCCATGTGTAACAGTGCTTTGGATGAAAACGTCAAATAAAGCCAAAAACAGCAATTACCTGATGTAAAAATATTCAAGGCTTTTATTTTGAAATTATTATTATGCTCCATTTTAAAGTTCCAAACTAATCCCATGTGTAACAGTTACTGAGTTAAATCAGTTATATACAGCCCATAGCAGCAGTAGTTCTAAAGGCCAGTTCTCAGTCCTGATCTGTTTCAACTGAGGATAGATAGAACTACAGTGATGCGTATTCGTAGTCCTAACCAGCAGCCAATAGCCTCTTGAGTTCCGTTGCTATGGCAAATAATGGTCTCAGCAGGTGTGAGCTCTGAGCTGTGAGCTCTCAAACACACAAGTGTGTTTGAGCAAACACACTTTACTGAAAAAAAGCATTGGAAACAAATCCTTCTTGTTCGGGAACCGTAATACATATTCGAAAAGCGTTTCGAGCGTATGACAGTTCAATGTGTCTTCTGCGATAGTCCCGAGATTCATATCTGTACCTCACTCAGAGCATTTACAGCGATGAGAGAAAGAAATGTTGTGCCCATATCTGATCCGAGGTCGGCTGTCACTCTAATATGAGCAAAAATGAGAAACTTTGGGTCGCTTAGAGGCAAATTGTGGACAAACCATAACTGGTATCGACGAGCCGTCTTCACTTTCGAAGAGATCACAGACGTATCTACAAAATGAAATTTGAATGGCATTTCTAGGTGAATTTGTGACGACACAGCAAATCCTCAAAAATAGGGTATTTCTAGGATTTTTCCCATTGAGTTATAATGGGGTTTTTTTCGTAGTTTTTTGCGAATTATGTCGCCACGTTAAGCCCAAATCCCACCAGAAGTAATAGCTCCAATGGCGTGAATTTTCTGCACGTTTTGATACCTCATTTGTAGGTGTGCACCCAGCGGTATGAGCCGCATTAACGGTTACGGAAGAAAAATAAAGTTCTATAATAATAATAATAATAATAATATTAAAGAGACGCTTCTCTCCGACAATAGTAATAGGTTCCTGCCATTGCTTTGCATGGCAGGCCCCAATAATAATACTAGAAAATTTCGGAAGAAATTTAGCCGGGGCCTGCCAAGGCGCGCCCGTCGGGCATGGGCCCGGCGTCGTCACGCTACAAATCGGCGTCGACGCTAAAGAACGCCGCAACGTAATCAGTGGCACGCGGAGAATCGCAAGAACGTTAAGCGAGGCGGACGTGCACCATTCAGTATTATAAAGTAAGTATATCAGCTAAAATCAGCAGAAACGCTAATGTTAGCGTCATTGCTTTCATCAGTATGTGGGAAATCACTAGGATATTTTCTGTAATTGATTTACTCCATTCAGTATACTAAACATTGCTAAAAAGTAAAATAAATAGCTAATAGCTTATTGAAGCTAAAATGCTAACGCTAATGAACCTTGCATTGAACTGTTTAGTAACAGTTCAATGCTCATAAACTGCAGGAAGGCAGTTCATTAGCATTTACCTAATGATTGTCACAAATATAAATTTTCAATAACGCACACACACAACATATTACAGTTTAAAAATATATATTGACCTTATGTTAAAGATTTCTACAAACTTTTTACAGGTAAAGTTTACAATGAACCAAAATTACAACATTTAAAGAATACCATAAAATTAAGAATCTAATGTCTCTGCAATAAAAAGAAATTGCTATCTTTTTTATTTTTAAACAACACCTCATATTGTTAAATAACTGATTTTATGTATTCAAGTTTTAAATATTACATTTGAGTTTGCATGGATGTAAAATTACTGCTCAGTTTAAAAATTACAGTATTTTTAAACTGAGCAGTTTAAAAATATGCTCAGTATTTTTAAACTGCTCAGCTAAACTTCGCTCTTTAGCTCGTTAGCTTGTCGATGTTTCAGTTTTATTCGCTGGGAAAATTATTCTTTGTCTGCTTTGAAGATAAGCAGACAAATAATAAAAAACAAGTTTTGATATTAACTCTCAACTTCATTCACAAAACTTTTTCGTTATTTATTACGCAACGAACTGTCCTTGAACACAACGCTGATCCCTCTTCACCCTGTCACCAACTCACACACATCCTCATTGTGTTGTGTTCTGTAAATAAACAAAACACAAGCAAAATCAATAAACTATATGCATATTCCAGTATACTGAGTTTTGGTTTTACATTCATTCTATTTAAATGTAGTTTGTTTGTGCTTACCAATGTTTTCTGGCCGGATGTCAGGCACCGTTTTCCCCTGGTCAGTTCGTCGATGTCTGGTTTTAGTTCTATTCTGTGGCAATCCGCAAAACGGCGTGTAGGTTTTCGTCAGTAATGCGCGATCTGTGCTTGGCCTTGTTTAAAGTCATTATTGAAAACATCTGTTCGCACAGATAGGTGCTTCCAAACGTGGACAAAACACGAGCTGCATGGAGTCGAAGCTGTGGCATCAAATCAGGGGGCAGTAGACGGTAAAAGTCCTCGATTGAAACATCACGGGACTTCGCTCTTTAGCTTGTTAGCTTGTCGATGTTTCAGTTTTATTCGCTGGGAAAATTAATAATCAGCTTGAGGTGACTCTGCTGCACTCTAGTGGCGAGAAGCCGTAATGTTGGTTGGTAAGAATCGGAAGGCATTATGGGATATGTAGTTTGTAGTCAATTCGTGCTCAAAACCTATTTTAAGTCAATCAACGGGGCTGTCAAACGGTGGTAGGGGGGAGAGGGCCACATAAAACGACGTAGCCGGCCACATGTGGCCCGCGGGCCTTGAGTTTGACACATGTGCAATAGAGGATCTATCTGCTGCTCATGCAAAACAGTCTATTTTAATCCCATGTGTAATAGTCATTGGGTTAAATCAGTTATATAATGCTGAAAACGCAAGTAGTTGATGTAAAAATATTCAAGGCTTTTATTTTGAAATTTTCAGTATGCTTAATTTCAAAGTTCCGAACGAATCCCATGTGTAACAGTGCTTTGCATGAAAAAGTCAAATAAAGCCAAAAAGAGCAATTACATGATGTAAAAATATTCAAGGCTTTTATTTTGAAATTTTCAGTATGCTTCATTTCAAAGGGCCAAACTAATACCATGTGTAACAGTGCTTTGGATGAAAAAGTCAAATAAAGCCAAAAAGAGCAATTACATGATGTAAAAATATTCAAGGCTTTTATTTTGAAATTTTCAATATGCTTAATTTTAAAGTTCCAAACTAATCCCATGTGTAACAGTTACTGAGTTAAATCAGTTATATACAGCCCATAGCAGCACGTAGTTCTAAAGGCCAGTTCTCAGTCCTGATCTGTTTCAACTGAGGGTAGATAGAACTACAGCGATGCGTATCTGTAGTCCAAATCAGCAGCCAATAGCCTCTTGAGTTCCGTTGCTATGGTAAATAATGGTCTCAGCAGGTGTGAGCTCTGAGCGCTGAGCTCTCAAACACACAATTGTGTGTTTGAGCAAACACATTTTACTGACAAAAAAGCATTGGAAACAAATCCTTCTTGTTCGGGAACCGTAATACATATTCGAAAAGCGTTTGCAGCGTATGACAGTTCAATGTGTCTTCTGCGATAGTCCCGAGATTCATATCTGTACCTCACTCAGAACATTTACAGCGATGAGAGAAAGAAATGTTGTGCCCAGATCGGAAATTCTATTCAAATACATGGGAGAGAGCCTCAGACAGCCTCAGAAAATCCTGTCGCATGACTTTGCTCTGAAGCACCGTGACAGAAAACCGTACGGTCTAGATAAATTTCGAAAACATTTTACTGGAGCAGACAGGCGTATCAATGTCAGGACCAATTTTGATACTAATCGTGCAATATTTGTGGGCGTGATGGCGATTTCAAAAATGATTTGGGTTGAAAAAGTTGTCTTCATCTCTCACTCTAAGCAGCCAGAAACGCACTCTAACTTGAGCAAAAATGAGAAACTTTGGGTCGCTTAGAGGCAAATTGTGGACAAACCGTAACTGGTATCGACGAGCCGTCTTCACTTTCGAAGAGATCACAGACGTATCTACAAAATGAAATTTGAATGGCATTTCTAGGTGAATTTGTGACGACACAGCAAATCCTCAAAAATAGGGTATTTCTAGGATTTTTCCCATTGAGTTATAATGGGGTTTTTTTCGCAGTTTTTTGCGAATTATGTCGCCACGTTAAGCCCAAATCCCACCAAAAATAATAGCTCCAATGGCGTGAATTTTCTGCACGTTTTGATACCTCATTTGTAGGTGTGCACCCAGCGGTATGAGCCGCATTAACGGTTACGGAAGAAAAATAAAGAAGTATAACTAGAAAAACAAAATTTCGGAAGAAATTTAGCCGGGGCCTGCCAAGGCGCGCCCGTGGGGTTCGGGCCCGGCGTGGTCACGCCACAAATCGGCGTTGACGCCAAAGAACGCCGCGACGTAATCAGTGGCACGCGGAGAACCGCAAGAACGTTAAGCGAGGCGGACGTGCACCGTTCGGTACGATTTAAAATGTTGTCGAGGCTTTTATTTTGGAAGTTTTGTTAAACTTCATTTCAAAGGGCCAAACTAATCCCAAGCGTAATAGTCCTTGGGTTAAAATAGTGATATAATGCTCAAAACACAAGTAGCTGATGTAAAAATATTCAAGGCTTTTATTTTGAAATTTTCAGTATGCTTCATTTTAAAGTTCTGAACTAATACCACGTGTAAGAGTGCTTTGGATGAAAAAGTCAAATAAAGCCAAAAAGAGCAATTACGTCATGTAAAAATATTCAAGGCTTTTATTTTGAAATTTTCAGTATGCTTCATTTCAAAGGGCCAAAGTAATACCATGTGTAACAGTGCTTTGGATGAAAAAGTCAAATAAAGCCAAAAAGAGCAATTACGTCATGTAAAAATATTCAAGGCTTTTATTTTAAAATTTTCAGTATGCTTCATTTCAAAGGGCCAAACTAATCCCATGTGTAACAGTGCTTTGGATGAAAAAGTCAAATAAAGCCAAAAAGAGCAATTACGTCATGTAAAAATATTCAAGGCTTTTATTTTGAAATTTTTGTTAAGCTTCATTTCAAAGGGCCAAACTAATACCATGTGTAACAGTGCTTTGGATGAAAAAGTCATACAAAGTCAAAAAGAGCAATTACATGATGTAAAAATATTCAAGGCTTTTATTTTGAAATTATTATTATGCTTAATTTTAAAGTTCCGAACTAATCACATGTGTAACAGTGCTTTGGATGAAAAAGTCATACAAAGCCAAAAAGAGCAATGACCTGATGTAAAAATATTCAAGGCTTTTATTTTGAAATTATTATTATGCTTAATTTTAAAGTTCCGAACTAATCACATGTGTAACAGTGCTTTGGATGAAAAAGTCATACAAAGCCAAAAACAGCAATTGCATGATGTAAAAATATTCAAGGCTTTTATTTTGAAATTATTATTATGCTCCATTTTAAAGTTCCGAACGAATCCCATGTGTAACAGTGCTTTGGATGAAAAAGTCACATAAAGCCAAAAACAGTAATTACCTGATGTAACAACATTCAAGGCTTTTATTTTGAAATTATTATTATGCTCCATTTTAAAGTTCCGAACTAATCCCATGTGTAACAGTGCTTTGGATGAAAAAGTCAAATAAAGCCAAAAAGAGCAATTACGTCATGTAAAAATATTCAAGGCTTTTATTTTGAAATTATTATTATGCTTAATTTTAAAGTTCCGAACTAATCACATGTGTAACAGTGCTTTGGATGAAAAAGTCATACAAAGCCAAAAACAGCAATTGCATGATGTAAAAATATTCAAGGCTTTTATTTTGAAATTATTATTATGCTCCATTTTAAAGTTCCGAACTAATCCCATGTGTAACAGTGCTTTGGATGAAAAAGTCAAATAAAGCCAAAAACAGCAATTACCTGATGTAAAAATATTCAAGGCTTTTATTTTGAAATTATTATTCTCCATTTTAAAGTTCCAAACTAATCCCATGTGTAACATTGCTTTGGATGAAAAAGTCATATACGGCCAAAAAAAGCAATTACCTGATGTAAAAATATTCAAGGCTTTTATTTTGAAATTATTATTATTCTCCATTTTAAAGTTCCAAAGTAATCCCATGTGTAACAGTGCTTTGGATGAAAACGTCAAATAAAGCCAAAAACAGCAATTACCTGATGTAAAACTATTCAAGGCTTTTATTTTGAAATTATTATTATGCTCCATTTTAAAGTTCCAAACTAATCCCATGTGTAACAGTTACTGAGTTAAATCAGTTATATACAGCCCATAGCAGCAGTAGTTCTAAAGGCCAGTTCTCAGTCCTGATCTGTTTCAACTGAGGATAGATAGAACTACAGTGATGCGTATTCGTAGTCCAAATCAGCAGCCAATAGCCTCTTGAGTTCCGTTGCTATGGCAAATAATGGTCTCAGCAGGTGTGAGCTCTGAGCTGTGAGCTCTCAAACACACAAGTGTGTTTGAGCAAACACACTTTACTGAAAAAAAGCATTGGAAACAAATCCTTCTTGTTCGGGAACCGTAATACATATTCGAAAAGCGTTTCGAGCGTATGACAGTTCAATGTGTCTTCTGCGATAGTCCCGAGATTCATATCTGTACCTCACTCAGAGCATTTACAGTGATGAGAGAAAGAAATGTTGTGCCCAGATATGAACCGAGATCGGCTGTCACTGTAATTTCAGCAAAAATGAGAAAGTTTGGGTCGCTTAGAGGCAAATTGTGGACAAACCGTAACTGGTATCGACGAGCCGTCTTCACTTTCGAAGAGATCACAGACGTATCTACAAAATGAAATTTGAATGGCATTTCTAGGTGAATTTGTGACGACACAGCAAATCCTCAAAAATAGGGTATTTCTAGGATTTTTCCCATTGAGTTATAATGGGGTTTTTTTCGTAGTTTTTTGCGAATTATGTCGCCACGTTTACCCCAAATCCCACCACAAGTAATAGCTCCAATGGCGTGAATTTTCTGCACGTTTTGATACCTCATTTGTAGGTGTGCACCCAGCGGTATGAGCCGCATTAACGGTTACGGAAGAAAAATAAAGAATTATAATAAAGAGACGCTTCTCTCCGACAATAGTAATAGGTTCCTGCCATTGCTTTGCATGGCAGGCCCCAACTAGAAAATTTCGGAAGAAATTTAGCCGGGGCCTGCCAAGGCGCGGCCGTGGAGTTCGGGCCCGGCATCGTCGCGCCACAAATCGGCGTCGACGCCAAAGAACGCCGCGACGTAAGCAGTGGCACGCGGAGAACCGCAAGAACGTTAAGCGAGGCGGACGTGCACCGTTCGGTACGATTTAAAATGTTGTCAAGGCTTTTATTTTGGAAGTTTTGTTAAACTTCATTTCAAAGGGCCAAACTAATCCCATGCGTAATAGTCCTTGGGTTAAAATAGTTATATAATGCTCAAAACACAAGTAGCTGATGTAAAAATATTCAAGGCTTTTATTTTGAAATTTTCAGTATGCTTCATTTCAAAGGGCCAAACTAATACCACGTGTAACAGTGCTTTGGATGAAAAAGTCAAATAAAGCCAAAAAGAGCAATTACGTCATGTAAAATTATTCAAGGCTTTTATTTTGAAATTTTCAGAATGCTTCATTTCAAAGGGCCAAACTAATACCACGTGTAACAGTGCTTTGGATGAAAAAGTCAAATAAAGCCAAAAAGAGCAATTACCTGATGTAAAAATATTCAAGGCTTTTATTTTGAAATTATTATTATGCTCCATTTTAAAGTTCCAAACTAATCCCATGTGTAACAGTGCTTTGGATGAAAAAGTCATATAAAGCCAAAAACAGCAATTACCTGATGTAAAAATATTCAAGGCTTTTATTTTGAAATTATTATTATTCTCCATTTTAAAGTTCCAAAGTAATCCCATGTGTAACAGTGCTTTGGATGAAAACGTCAAATAAAGCCAAAAACAGCAATTACCTGATGTAAAAATATTCAAGGCTTTTATTTTGAAATTATTATTCTCCATTTTAAAGTTCCAAACTAATCCCATGTGTAACATTGCTTTGGATGAAAAAGTCATATACGGCCAAAAAAAGCAATTACCTGATGTAAAAATATTCAAGGCTTTTATTTTGAAATTATTATTATTCTCCATTTTAAAGTTCCAAAGTAATCCCATGTGTAACAGTGCTTTGGATGAAAACGTCAAATAAAGCCAAAAACAGCAATTACCTGATGTAAAACTATTCAAGGCTTTTATTTTGAAATTATTATTATGCTCCATTTTAAAGTTCCAAACTAATCCCATGTGTAACAGTTACTGAGTTAAATCAGTTATATACAGCCCATAGCAGCAGTAGTTCTAAAGGCCAGTTCTCAGTCCTGATCTGTTTCAACTGAGGATAGATAGAACTACAGCGATGCGTATTCGTAGTCCAAATCAGCAGCCAATAGCCTCTTGAGTTCCGTTGCTATGGCAAATAATGGTCTCAGCAGGTGTGAGCTGTGAGCTGTGAGCTCTCAAACACACAAGTGTGTTTGAGCAAACACACTTTACTGAAAAAAAGCATTGGAAACAAATCCTTCTTGTTCGGGAACCGTAATACATATTCGAAAAGCGTTTCGAGCGTATGACAGTTCAATGTGTCTTCTGCGATAGTCCCGAGATTCATATCTGTACCTCACTCAGAGCATTTACAGTGATGAGAGAAAGAAATGTTGTGCCCATATCTGATCCGAGGTCGGCTGTCACTGTAATTTCAGCAAAAATGAGAAACTTTGGGTCGCTTAGAGGCAAATTGTGGACAAACCGTAACTGGTATCGACGAGCCGTCTTCACTTTCGAAGAGATCACAGACGTATCTACAAAATGAAATTTGAATGGCATTTCTAGGTGAATTTGTGACGACACAGCAAATCCTCCAAAATAGGGTATTTCTAGGATTTTTCCCATTGAGTTATAATGGGGTTTTTTTCGTAGTTTTTTGCGAATTATGTCGCCACGTTAACCCCAAATCCCACCAAAAATAATAGCTCCAATGGCGTGAATTTTCTGCACGTTTTGATACCTCATTTGTAGGTGTGCACCCAGCGGTATGAGCCGCATTAACGGTGACGGAAGAAAAATAAAGAACTAGAAAATTTCGGAAGAAATTTAGCCGGGGCCTGCCAAGGCGCGCCCGTCGGGCATGGGCCCGGCGTCGTCGCGCCACAAATCGGCGTCGACGCCAAAGAACGCCGCGACGTGATCAGCGGCACGCGGAGAACCGCAAGAACGTTAAGCGAGGCGGACGTGCACCGTTCGGTACGATTTAAAATGTTGTCGAGGCTTTTATTTTGGAAGTTTTGTTAAACTTCATTTCAAAGGGCCAAACTAATCCCAAGCGTAATAGTCCTTGGGTTAAAATAGTTATATAATGCTCAAAACACAAGTAGCTGATGTAAAAGTATTCAAGGCTTTTATTTTGAAATTTTCAGTATGCTTCATTTTAAAGTTCTGAACTAATACCACGTGTAAGAGTGCTTTGGATGAAAAAGTCAAATAAAGCCAAAAAGAGCAATTACGTCATGTAAAAATATTCAAGGCTTTTATTTTGAAATTTTCTGTATGCTTCATTTCAAAGGGCCAAACTAATACCATGTGTAACAGTGCTTTGGATGAAAAAGTCAAATAAAGCCAAAAAGAGCAATTACGTCATGTAAAAATATTCAAGGCTTTTATTTTGAAACTTTTGTAAAGCTTCATTTCAAAGGGCCAAACTAATACCATGTGTAACAGTGCTTTGGATGAAAAAGTCAAATAAAGCCAAAAAGAGCAATTACGTCATGTAAAAATATTCAAGGCTTTTATTTTGAAATTTTTGTTAATCTTCATTTCAAAGGGCCAAACTAATACCATGTGTAACAGTGCTTTGGATGAAAAAGTCAAATAAAGCCAAAATGAGCAATTACATGATGTAAAAATATTCAAGGCTTTTATTTTGAAACTTTTGTTAAGCTTCATTTCAAAGGGCCAAACTAATACCATGTGTAACAGTGCTTTGGATGAAAAAGTCAAATAAAGCCAAAAAGAGCAATTACGTCATGTAAAAATATTCAAGGCTTTTATTTTGAAATTTTCTGTATGCTTCATTTCAAAGGGCCAAACTAATACCATGTGTAACAGTGCTTTGGATGAAAAAGTCAAATAAAGCCAAAAAGAGCAATTACGTCATGTAAAAATATTCAAGGCTTTTATTTTGAAATTATCAGTATGCTTCATTTTAAAGTTCTGAACTAATACCACGTGTAAGAGTGCTTTGGATGAAAAAGTCAAATAAAGCCAAAAAGAGCAATTACGTCATGTAAAAATATTCAAGGCTTTTATTTTGAAATTTTCAGTATGCTTCATTTCAAAGGGCCAAACTAATACCACGTGTAACAGTGCTTTGGATGAAAAAGTCAAATAAAGCCAAAAAGAGCAATTACGTCATGTAAAATTATTCAAGGCTTTTCTTTTGAAATTTTCAGAATGCTTCATTTCAAAGGGCCAAACTAATACCACGTGTAACAGTGCTTTGGATGAAAAAGTCAAATAAAGCCAAAAAGAGCAATTACCTGATGTAAAAATATTCAAGGCTTTTATTTTGAAATTATTATTATGCTCCATTTTAAAGTTCCAAACTAATCCCATGTGTAACAGTGCTTTGGATGAAAAAGTCATATAAAGCCAAAAACAGCAATTACCTGATGTAAAAATATTCAAGGCTTTTATTTTGAAATTATTATTATTCTCCATTTTAAAGTTCCAAAGTAATCCCATGTGTAACAGTGCTTTGGATGAAAACGTCAAATAAAGCCAAAAAGAGCAATTACCTGATGTAAAAATATTCAAGGCTTTTATTTTGAAATTATTATTCTCCATTTTAAAGTTCCAAACTAATCCCATGTGTAACATTGCTTTGGATGAAAAAGTCATATACGGCCAAAAAAAGCAATTACCTGATGTAAAAATATTCAAGGCTTTTATTTTGAAATTATTATTATTCTCCATTTTAAAGTTCCAAAGTAATCCCATGTGTAACAGTGCTTTGGATGAAAACGTCAAATAAAGCCAAAAACAGCAATTACCTGATGTAAAACTATTCAAGGCTTTTATTTTGAAATTATTATTATGCTCCATTTTAAAGTTCCAAACTAATCCCATGTGTAACAGTTACTGAGTTAAATCAGTTATATACAGCCCAAAGCAGCAAGTAGTTGTAAAGGCCAGTTCTCAGTCCTGATCTGTTTCAACTGAGGATAGATAGAACTACAGTGATGCGTTTTTGTAGTCCAAATCACCAGCCAATAGCCTCTTGAGTTCCGTTGCTATGGCAAATAATGGTCTCAGCAGGTGTGAGCTCTGAGCTGTGAGCTCTCAAACACACAAGTGTGTTTGAGCAAACACACTTTACTGAAAAAAAGCATTGGAAACAAATCCTTCTTGTTCGGGAACCGTAATACATATTCGAAAAGCGTTTTAAGCGTATGACAGTTCAATGTGTCTTCTGCGATAGTCCCGAGATTCATATCTGTACCTCACTCAGAGCATTTACAGTGATGAGAGAAAGAAATGTTGTGCCCATATCTGATCCGAGGTCGGCTGTCACTCTAATATGACCAAAAATGAGAAACTTTGGGTCGCTTAGAGGCAAATTGTGGACAAACCGTAACTGGTATCGACGAGCCGTCTTCACTTTCGAAGAGATCACAGACGTATCTACAAAATGAAATTTGAATGGCATTTCTAGGTGAATTTGTGACGACACAGCAAATCCTCAAAAATAGGGTATTTCTAGGATTTTTCCCATTGACTTATAATGGGATTTTTTTCGTAGTTTTTTGCGAATTATGTCGCCACGTTAAGCCCAAATCCCACCAAAAGTAATAGCAATCATGGCGTGAATTTTCTGCACGTTTTGATACCTCATTTGTAGGTGTGCACCCAGCGGTATGAGCCGCATTAACGGTTACGGAAGAAAAATAAATAAAGAGACGCTTCTCTCCGACAATAGTAATAGGTTCCTGCCATTGCTTTGCATGGCAGGCCCCAATTATAATAAAGAGACGCTTGTTGGGTGTAGAGTAATAGGTTCCTGCCATTGCTTTGCATGGCAGGCCCCAACTAGAAAATTTCGGAAGAAATTTAGACGGGGCCTGCCGAGGCGCGCCCGTGGGGTTCGGGCCCGGCGTCGTCGCGCCACAAATCGGCGTCGACGCCAAAGGACGCCGCGACGTCACCAGTGGCACGCGGAGAGCCGCAAGAACGTTAAGCGAGGCGGACGTGCACCGTTCGGTACGATTTAAAATGTTGTCGAGGCTTTTATTTTGGAAGTTTCAGTATGCTTCATTTCAAAGGGCCAAACTAATCCCATGCGTAATAGTCCTTGGGTTAAAATAGTTATATAATGCTCAAAACACAAGTAGCTGATGTAAAAGTATTCAAGGCTTTTATTTTGAAATTTTCAGTATGCTTCATTTTAAAGTTCTGAACTAATACCACGTGTAAGAGTGCTTTGGATGAAAAAGTCAAATAAAGCCAAAAAGAGCAATTACGTCATGTAAAAATATTCAAGGCTTTGATTTTGAAATTTTCTGTATGCTTCATTTCAAAGGGCCAAACTAATACCATGTGTAACAGTGCTTTGGATGAAAAAGTCAAATGAAGCCAAAAAGAGCAATTACATGATGTAAAAATATTCAAGGCTTTTATTTTGAAATTATTATTATGCTCCATTTTAAAGTTCCAAACTAATCCCATGTGTAATAGTCATTGGGTTAAATCAGTTATTTATTGCTCAAAAGAGCAATTATCTGATGTAAAATATGTCAAGACTTTTATTTTGGAATTTTTGTTAAACTTCAATTCAAAGGTCCAAACTAATTCCATGTATAACAGTCATTGGGTTAAATCAGTTATATAATGCTGAAAACGCAAGTAGTTAGCAAAATGCTAATGTTAGCATCATTGCTGTCACTAGCATGTGGGACATCACTAGGATGTTCTCTATAATGGACTTACTCCATTCAGTATACTAAACATGGCTAATAAGTCCAATAAATAGCTAATAGCTTATTTAAGCTAAAATGCTAATGCTAATGAACTGCCTTGCTGTGCAAGGCAGTTCCCTAACCTGAGAGAAACAGATAATGCAGAATAATATTATTGCACTGCCTGCGGCGGTGCACTAACCTCAGGGGCATGTTGAGGCTTTTATTTTGAAATTTCAGTATGCTTCATTTTAAAGTTCTGAACTAATACCACGTGTAAGAGTGCTTTGGATGAAAAAGTCAAATAAAGTCAAAAAGAGCAATTACGTCATGTAAAAATATTCAAGGCTTTTATTTTGAAATTTTTAGTATGCTTCATTATAAAGTTCTGAACTAATACCATGTGTAACAGTGCTTTGGATGAAAAAGTCAAATAAAGCCAAAAAGAGCAATTACGTCATGTAAAATTATTCAAGGCTTTTATTTTGAAATTTTCAGTATGCTTCATTTCAAAGGGCCAAACTAATACCACGTGTAACAGTGCTTTGGATGAAAAAGTCAAATAAAGCCAAAAACAGCAATTACCTGATGTAAAAATATTCAAGGCTTTTATTTTGAAATTATTATGCTCCATTTTAAAGTTCCAAACTAATCCCATGTGTAACAGTGCTTTGGATGAATAAGTCATATAAAGCCAAAAACAGCAATTACCTGATGTAAAAATATTCAAGGCTTTTATTTTGAAATTATTATTATTCTCCATTTTAAAGTTCCAAAGTAATCCCATGTGTAACAGTGCTTTGGATGAAAACGTCAAATAAAGCCAAAAACAGCAATTACCTGATGTAAAAATATTCAAGGCTTTTATTTTGAAATTATTATTCTCCATTTTAAAGTTCCAAACTAATCCCATGTGTAACATTGCTTTGGATGAAAAAGTCATATACGGCCAAAAAAAGCAATTACCTGATGTAAAAATATTCAAGGCTTTTATTTTGAAATTATTATTATTCTCCATTTTAAAGTTCCAAAGTAATCCCATGTGTAACAGTGCTTTGGATGAAAACGTCAAATAAAGCCAAAAACAGCAATTACCTGATGTAAAAATATTCAAGGCTTTTATTTTGAAAATATTATTCTCCATTTTAAAGTTCCAAACTAATCCCATGTGTAACATTGCTTTGGATGAAAAAGTCATATACGGCCAAAAAAAGCAATTACCTGATGTGAAAATATTCAAGGCTTTTATTTTGAAATTATTATTCTCCATTTTAAAGTTCCAAAGTAATCCCATGTGTAACAGTGCTTTGGATGAAAACGTCAAATAAAGCCAAAAACAGCAATTACCTGATGTAAAAATATTCAAGGCTTTTATTTTGAAATTATTATTATGCTCCATTTTAAAGTTCCAAACTAATCCCATGTGTAACAGTTACTGAGTTAAATCAGTTATATACAGCCCATAGCAGCAGTAGTTCTAAAGGCCAGTTCTCAGTCCTGATCTGTTTCAACTGAGGATAGATAGAACTACAGTGATGCGTATTCGTAGTCCTAACCAGCAGCCAATAGCCTCTTGAGTTCCGTTGCTATGGCAAATAATGGTCTCAGCAGGTGTGAGCTCTGAGCTGTGAGCTCTCAAACACACAAGTGTGTTTGAGCAAACACACTTTACTGAAAAAAAGCATTGGAAACAAATCCTTCTTGTTCGGGAACCGTAATACATATTCGAAAAGCGTTTCGAGCGTATGACAGTTCAATGTGTCTTCTGCGATAGTCCCGAGATTCATATCTGTACCTCACTCAGAGCATTTACAGCGATGAGAGAAAGAAATGTTGTGCCCAGATATGAACCGAGATGGGCTGTCACTGTAATTTCAGCAAAAATGAGAAAGTTTGGGTCGCTTAGCCAAATCCCACCAAAAATAATAGCTCCAATGGCGTGAATTTTCTGCACGTTTTGATACCTCATTTGTAGGTGTGCACCCAGCGGTATGAGCCGCATTAACGGTTACGGAAGAAAAATAAAGTTCTATAACTAGAAAATTTCGGAAGAAATTTAGCCGGGGCCTGCCAAGGCGCGCCCGTGGGGTTCGGGCCCGGCGTCGTCACGCCACAAATCGGCATCGACGCTAAAGAACGCCGCAACGTAATCAATGGCACGCGGAGAACCGCAAGAACGTTAAGCGAGGCGGACGTGCACCATTCAGTACGATTTAAAATTTTTGTCAAGGCTTTTATTTTGGAAGTTTTGTTAAACTTCATTTTAAAGTTCCGAACTAATCCCATGTGTAACAGTGCTTTGGATGAAAAAGTCATACAAAGCCAAAAACAGCAATTGCATGATGTAAAAACTATTCAAGGCTTTTATTTTGAAATTTTCAGTATGCTCCATTTTAAAGTTCTGAACGAATCCCATGTGTAACAGTGCTTTGGATAAAAAAGTCACATAAAGCCAAAAAGCGCAATTACCTGATGTAAAAATATGCAAGGCTTTTATTTTGAAATTATTATTATGCTCCATTTTAAAGTTCCGAACTAATCCCATGTGTAACAGTGCTTTGGATGAAAAAGTCACATAAAGCCAAAAAGCGCAATTACCTGATGTAAAAATATTCAAGGCTTTTATTTTGAAATTATTATTATGCTCCATTTTAAAGTTCCGAACAAATCCCATGTGTAACAGTGCTTTGGATGAAAAAGTCATATACGGCCAAAAAGAGCAATTACATGACGTAAAAATATTCAAGGCTTTTATTTTGAAATTTTCAGTATGCTTCATTTCAGAGGGCCAAACTATTCCATTGTGTAACAGTGCTTTGGATAAAAAAGTCACATAAAGCCAAAAAGCGCAATTACCTGATGTAAAAATATTCAAGGCTTTTATTTTGAAATTATTATTATGCTCCATTTTAAAGTTCCGAACTAATCCCATGTGTAACATTGCTTTGGATGAAAAAGTCATATACGGCCAATAAGAGCAATTACGTCATGTAAAATATTCAAGGCTTTTATTTTGAAATTATTATTATGCTCCATTTTAAAGTTCCAAACTAATCCCATGTGTAACATTGCTTTGGATGAAAAAGTCATATACGGCCAAAAAGAGCAATTACGTCATGTAAAATATTCAAGGCTTTTATTTTGAAATTTTCAGTATGCTTAATTTTAAAGTTCCAAACTAATCCCATGTGTAACAGTTACTGAGTTCAATCAGTTATATACAGCCCATAGCAGCAGGTAGTTCTAAAGGCCAGTTCTCAGTCCTGATCTGTTTCAACTGAGGATAGATAGAACTACAGCGATGCGTATCTGTAGTCCAAATCAGCAGCCAATAGCCTCTTGAGTTCCGTTGCTATGGTAAATAATGGTCTCAGCAGGTGTGAGCTCTGAGCGCTGAGCTCTCAAACACACAATTGTGTGTTTGAGCAAACACATTTTACTGACAAAAAAGCATTGGAAACAAATCCTTCTTGTTCGGGAACCGTAATACATATTCGAAAAGCGTTTGCAGCGTATGACAGTTCAATGTGTCTTCTGCGATAGTCCCGAGATTCATATCTGTACCTCACTCAGAACATTTACAGCGATGAGAGAAAGAAATGTTGTGCCCAGATCTGAAATTCTATTCAAATACATGGGAGAGAGCCTCAGACAGCCTCAGAAAATCCTGTCGCATGACTTTGCTCTGAAGCACCGTGACAGAAAACCGTACGGTCTAGATAAATTTCGAAAACATTTTACCGGAGCAGACAGGCGTATCAATGTCAGGACCGATTTTGATACTAATCGTGCGATATTTGTGGGCGTGATGGCGATTTCAAAAATGATTTGGGTTGAAAAAGTTGTCTTCATCTCTCACTCTAAGCAGCCAGAAACGCACTCTAACTTGAGCAAAAATGAGAAACTTTGGGTCGCTTAGAGGCAAATTGTGGACAAACCGTAACTGGTATCGACGAGCCGTCTTCACTTTCGAAGAGATCACAGACGTATCTACAAAATGAAATTTGAATGGCATTTCTAGGTGAATTTGTGACGACACAGCAAATCCTCAAAAATAGGGTATTTCTAGGATTTTTCCCATTGAGTTATAATGGGGTTTTTTTCGCAGTTTTTTGCGAATTATGTCGCCACGTTAAGCCCAAATCCCACCAAAAATAATAGCTCCAATGGCGTGAATTTTCTGCACGTTTTGATACCTCATTTGTAGGTGTGCACCCAGCGGTACGAGCCGCATTAACGGTTACGGAAGAAAAATAAAGAATTATAATAATATTAAAGAGACGCTTGTTGGGTGTAGAGTAATAGGTTCCTGCCATTGCTTTGCATGGCAGGCCCCAATAATAATAATAATATTAAAGAGACGCTTCTCTCCGACAATAGTAATAGGTTCCTGCCATTGCTTTGCATGGCAGGCCCCAATTAAAGAGACGCTTCTCTCCGACAATAGTAATAGGTTCCTGCCATTGCTTTGCATGGCAGGCCCCAATTAACAGAAAAACAAAATACATATTTGCACTCGAAGGTGTTGAAAATCTTTGAGGTTTTTAAATTTCCCCCCTCTGTAACATGTGTAATTATGGTTTACCTTAGTTTTTCCAGGGGTGGTGTCCCAAACTCTGTTCTCTCTTACAGCAGAAGAGCTGGTGGCTTGGTTCTCAGCTGAATTCAAGGGCTTCACTGGATGTGGCCTGTTGAAGAACAAAAAAAAAAGGTTTAAGTTACTATAAAGTCCACATAGGAGCTAAAGTGGGTAGTAATATTGTTAACATATTGTTCAAAATGTTAACAATAGATTATAAACAGATGTTAAAACCAATTAATGTAAAATTAAAGATCACATGTTATGCTTTGGAGGTTTCTAAAGCATTATTGCTGTTAGTCTGTTTTTCCATGCCTTGGACACATTTCTACCAAAGAGCTGCCTCAGTGCTGGATGGAGCAAGAAGAAGAGATGTTAAAGAGCAGAAGCTAAAAGAGTGTTTCGCAAGTAGAAAATAAAAGTTTAAATGGACCCCTTAGCCGTTCCCAAATGAAATTGTAATCTGTAAATAAGCATAATAAGGACTCCTGAAGAATCATCCACCGCAAAGTGATTCCAGACAAAAAAAAAAGTAGGAAAAAATCAAATCAAATCAGAATGAGGACAGTTTCCAAGAGCCAGGGTCAACATGACACCCAAGATCCATATGAGAAACCTCGCCTCCTGCCTCTGAATGCACCGTGTTGGAAACAGTTTGATCACAAGTGAATCAGAACAAAAAATTCCCAAATACAAACTCAGAAATCAGCCTGTTCGATCTCACCTGCGTGGACTCAATCCTTGTCCACTACTGACAGGTTGAGCTTCAGAGGGGGATACCCACGCTTTCAAGAGCGGTTTTCCCCCTGACACATTTTCTGCCTGTGCTGCTGGTTCCTCCAAAAGAATAGAGAGGGGCTGCGAGGAAGAAAAAGCTGAAGTCGCAGTAAAAGATTCAGCTGGTGATTGAGCCTCCTCCCCATGAATTTCAGGCTGCGGTGGGACAGATGAATTGGAGAGACCTCTTGCAGAGACCACCTGATTATCTGTGGGTAAGGCTGTCGCCTCTTTAGGTCCCGGTTGTTGCTTTGGCATAAAAATGTTCTCGGAGCGAATTGAGGACGGGAGAATCTTTCTTCTCGATGAATTCCTCCTTTGGAAGGCGGGACTGCCCGGGTTTGATTGCTCATCGTTTTTGCTGCTCTCACCTTGTTTAACTGATTCAAAGCCATTTACATCAGCAGATGATTTGTACTGATTTAAGGTGTTATCAGAATTATCTGGTATCTCTCCTGTTTTTTTAGGTTTCTGTTCTCTTTGCACGTTGCCTGAAACAATATCCACTTCCTGATCATGCTTCAGCTGTGCCATTGAGTCTTGAGGTAGGCGTTCAGAGCTGGAAAACTGATTAGACTGTGTAAAGTTCTCCTTTTCTTTCTTGTTCATGCCGCTCATGTTTAAACTGGACAATGCTTGGATGTTCGCTTTCGCAGCAGGTTCCTCTTCGTTTGCTGGCTTCGCGCCACTAGCCCTTTGTCTTGGTTTAGCTGTTGGTGCTTCTTTGTTCAAGGCGACTTTTCTTTGATCATCTGCTGGGGTTGTATCGGCAGCACTCAATCGACTGGGTGTAGGTGTAGCCTCAGATGAGGAATATGGCACTTTCCTTTCTCCATCTTTTGACTTTCCGGTGCTTGTGGAAGATGCTTTTACAGATAATGGGACTGGAGGTGAGCTGGACCTCAGCAGAGATTGAGGAGTGATCTTCTGACCGTGTCTCTGACTGGAGTCCACCACTGCAGGAGGGACCCTAGAGGCCATGTGCTGAGGCGGAGCAGGGGCTGCCACCTTTTTTGATGACACAGGTCTGGTCTCCTGATGTTTCTTAATATCAGGAGTCTCCTGTGTTACTTGCAACTGAGGACTTGGTCCCTTTACTGGTCCATCCACACTCATCTCAGGACCCATAAGTTCAGGTGTACCGTCTCTATGCTTCAGACTGAACTCAGAGACCAGATGGTCCCATTGAGTTTGGCCTTTCACACCGTGTCTCTTCTGGGGATAGAGCATGTTGTAATCCGGAGGAGGCAGAGAAACCTTCTTTTGCTGTGATCCATCATCCTCTACATACGCAGGGTTCTTGAACTCTCTGACAGGAACCTGACTTTCTTCAGGCTGGGTTCTGCGTGCAGAATATGAGGGTGGTTGGGTTGATCTCCTGTGATCCGCCATGGGTTGTGAAGATCCTTTGTATCCGACAAAGGATAAATCTTCTGTGCTGCCGCGAGGAGAACCAGATGGGCTTACGTTAGGTGGAGCCAATGATGAGTGCAAGCTGCAGAAGGTATTGGGGGAATCTGGTGGAACACTAGAAAGGGTAGACTCAAATTGGGCTGGGGAAGGACATGGCTGACTGGGGCTTTGGTAGTCAGCTGGTTCAGACTCCAAAATCTGAGGCAATCTGCCAGGGAATGAAAACAAAGGCCTACAAGTCAGTGTGACCAAAGTCGCTTTTAGCAACGTACAACCCGCCACCAGTTAAACCAGGGCATCACATGTCAAATTTTGAGAAAGGGCTTTATAACTTTGACAAAGAAAGTATAGAGATGCACCAATCAATTCTCAAGATTGACATGGAATAACAATAACCAGGTCAAATACTGAAAAAAAATCGGACATCTCCCCTGTTCACAAGAAAGACATCAAGTCAAAATCTGTGGTGTATTTTGGTCTTTACACCCATCTACGAACAAAATTTACTTTCAGGTGGGATTTATTTTTTGAGGTTACAAAAATCCCATAAAGTTGGGTATATACATATAAAATCCTAATTGTGGATATCCTCTAATATTCTTTTGAACTCAAACTACTACTTCTATTAGAGAACCTGCAGCTTAGGCTTTTTTTTTGTTTTATATCTGATGTTCTATTTCAATTTGAAAAAAAAAATTAAATTAAAACTATGATAAGTGTGTCATATTTCAAAGAAAAGTATTTAGTATTGGGTGGGAAAAGAGTAATTGGTGCATCCCTAATCAAAATAATGCTTCACACATAATAAAAAAAATAATAATAACAATTAGCAATTGTTGATCATAAAGGCCAACAACTAGACATTCTCGAGTGTAGCGCATCATGTTTCTATTTTTATAGAATGACTGTACAGAGATCATCACATATCAGATATAACAAGCAAAACAACATCTTGACAAAATGTGAAGAAACTGAATGACATTTAATATGACCTTGAAAGGACACAACCTTGTCCTGTTTATACACTGTAACCACTTAAAACCTTTTAGAAATCAAGTTTGAGTGTAAAACAAAAAGGGGAACAACAAAAACAATCTTACCATTTTGACCAAAAAGCCTCCAGATCAGTCCAAAAGACAAGCAAAGAAACGAAAAGAAAAGCTAAAAATCAGCCATAGTCTAGAGTTGCACAAAGAGAGAGATAGACGCCACGGCTTAGTGACTGCTTATGAGCTCTGGTCAGTCCACAACCTGTTCAGCAGCATCTTTCCTAACAACAGCCACGCCTACATTCAGCAGCGAGACAAAACTAGTTTAACAGGTCTGTCAACCACTGGCTGGCATTGTGAGCTGAGATAATGCAATTCGGCTAAAAAGGCAGAGTCACAGTGAATATGAACAGGATGAAAACTTGTGGAAGGACCCAGTTTCAGTGTTTTGCAGGGATGATAAATAGAAAAAGTGTAAGAGTTTCTGACTCTATGTTTCTAACATATCTGTGAATATTGCTCCAGTATATGTGTCAGTTTATGCAGTGCACTGCTTAGGTAAAAAAACAAAAGTATATGGCAGGGTATTTATATTTCAGTCAAGCAAGACTACAAGGAAAAGGCTCAGGGTCACAACGTTGCAGTGAATGGAATGACATAACTGGTGCAGTTTGGTGTAATCAGTGCAACACCTACCTGGGTTTGACTGCAGACACTTTGGCAGTACGGTTGAGGAAGAGCGTGGCAGAAGGTGTTTGCTGGTTGCGGCTGAATTTCTGGGGGTCAGAAGGACTTTCGTTGCCGACAGGTGGAGGATCTGAGTGAAGAGGGATGTTGTCAAATGGATTAGTGGAGTGGTGGGAGACGGGGAGGTCAGGGCTCTTGGACTCTGGTGCTGCAGGAGGCTGCTCATCTTTGCTTTGCCGTTGCACCTCGTCCTTCTTGTCCTCCTTCTTTCTGATCATCCCGAACAGAGATGACAGCCTTTCACTCATGGAGGCCTCTTCCTGGCGTTTCTGCTCTTCTGCTTTCCGGCGCTCCTCTTCAAGCTTCTGGTTCTCAGCTGCTTCCAGCCTCCTGCGCTCTTCTTCATTCCTCTTTTCCTCCTCTTCCTGTTTTCTCCTCTTTGCTTCATCCTCTAGATAGCGCCTTCTCCTCTCCTGCTCTTCCTGCTGCCTGCGCTGCTCTTCCTCCTGCAGTCTCTTGGCCTCTGCCCTGTATTTCTCCTCTTCCTCCAACCTCTTGGCCTCTGCGATGCGCTTTTCCTCAGCCTGCCTTCTATTCTCCTCCTCTTGATGGCGCCGTTGCTCCAGTAGTTCTTTATCTGCAGCATCATGACTGTATGAAGGCACAGCTACACTTTTACTGTCATCTGCAGAGACAGACGTGCGTTTGTGGACGTCCTCCACAGAACCCAGGCCTGAGCTGTTCAGACTGACAGTAGATCCGGTTTTAGCTTCGGCCTCCTCTGTGTACACGTGGCTGCCGTTGATGCACAGGTTGTTCTGCTCGCTGTTGCTGTGCTTGGAGCGGCCCAGTAAGGAGAACGCACCCACAGAAACCTTGCTGTCAGAGCTTCCTGTTCGCTTGTGCCCCAGGAGTTTGAATTTCTTTTTTCCTGCAGGAGGAAGGGAAGCATGATGTCATTGTATAGATGCAAAACACCACATTTAAATAGAACTGCACAGCAGAAGGAAGCCAGAAATGTCAACACAAACAGAGCACGCAGCATGCAGGGAGGTCAAATTACCTTCAGAGGAATCCACATTGAGGCCAGAGGAGCGGCTGGCAGAGAGCGATGAGTTCTTTTCAGGGAGCGTCCCGAGTGTGGACAACGACAGGGATTTGTTATGGTGCAAGTTTGATTTGGAGGCAAAGGGATTCTTGATTTTTGACTTCTTCTTTAGACCGGGAGACTGATTCAGTGACTGCGCATCAGCTTCCCCCTCACTGTCTGTGAGCACCTGGCTGACAGGGGGGACGATAGCTGAGACAGAGTCTGAGGGACCCTCCTTCTTTTTTCCCTTCACTTTGTCCTTCAGCTTAGAGAGGCGAGAGCGCGGCTTGTCCTGCATCGAAAGGTCGAACATGCTAGCTGACATGTTGTTTCTCATGAACTGGATATCTAGGAGCACCTCCCCTCGCACCTTGTCCTCCTTTCCAGTCTTGTCCACCAGTTTGTACCAGCTGTAATAAGAGCAGAATGTGACACATGAAATGACACCATTTTGTTTTATGACAAACATCTTCAAACGAGCTTTAATATGCACAGATTTCCTCCTGCAGCAAACTGTCCCCTTAATATGACACCGCAAATCAAACTGTGGCCTGAGACATTTATTAATAAAATCTGATTTAGATGTTAACATTGCGTCAGTACATACAGTTGATTTGTACAGAATACAGGAGGAATAATACTAGCTGAACATTTTTGGGACTGACTTTTATATGTGGCTAAGAAAAAAAAAAAAACCTAAACATTTCAAGAAAAATATTTTATAATAAGCAAAGTGGACATGAAATCTAAAATTTGACCATTTTTACCAACATGAACTCTGCTTCTCCATTCAAAATGCCCAAGGCTGATTTGTGGTCTATTCAAAACAACTCCATCCAACACAGGGCGCTCCCAAGGTCTAAAAACGTAAGAAGCTTATGACCTCATCAGCTGAAACGCTGAGAAAAAGGATTCGCTCGAATGCCTGTTAATTAAGAGATCCAGCAAGCTTTGAAATAAGTCATAATTAGTGGCTACCTTAGTTTGTCTTATAATTTATAGGTATAATCTTTGACGCTTTTAATACAGAAGTTCTACACAAATCTTAATCCTGGTAAAAATATTGAGAAAACTTTAAATTAAATACCAAATAAAAAAAGGCATTTTGTAAAAACATTTTGTTCTCTAGATGTCTTTTTACCAAAATTACTCAAACCTAAAATAACATTCGTTGAGAGATAGAGAGTTGTTGTAAAGGTTAAAATTGAATTTATTTTTTTTATGTTTTGTGACTAACAGCAGAAGAGCTCAGAGATGGTGTGTTTACTTAAGCCTGTCACTTTAGCTTTTCAGATTTCTCAAACTGTTTGCACCCTGAAATATTTTGACATATTAATTTGTTGCATTTCTTCAAGGTTCCTGTCAACGTCTCAGTTTGTGCGCTACAAACTCATTCTAACAAATATAACAGCTGCACAGTTTTCTGTCTTCGTTTTGTCTTGCTTTTGCATCTTTTTTTTTTTTTTTTTGCAAAACACTGATACATTAACGCCCTAGTTACCAATATAAATTACTTTTGGAAAAATGAGACCAAATGAGTTTCGAAAACATCAACACAATAGCCTCAAAACAATTGCCATAGCTGAGGGTGGGGTAAGAATTTGGAGCAGCTACATGACCTGAGCGCCTCGCAGGCATGAAGCTGATTAGAAACCCAATACTCCAACCATCGGATTGTGTAGTGAAATGTGGGGCACAAATAATAAGAAAATGATCCCCACACAGACAGAGGCTTAAAAAAAAATCAAAGTATTAACACTATACTATCAAACTAACACAGGAACTATCAAAATTTGAGCCTTAGGACACATGAAATGTTGTGGAAAGATGCCCAGGAGAGCTTTGCTTGACAAAATACCAGCGAACACAATCAGCTGAAGGTATGCTGTAAAGACAAGAGAACCCAAATTCCTCACTGATGAGAGCAGAAAGGTCACCCCAACCTGAAATACTTAAAGATAACGCTCTTAAACTAGCTTTACAAGGGTTTCAACCCAAGCTTGTTGGTTTTTTAATTTTCTCCACATGCACACTGCCTCTGTATTTTGACCTATAGTCTGTAAATAATAACACTGTGGGACCAGATAATATGTATATAATCTCATGTCCTGAAATATGAATCTCAAATCAATTAAATGTTTAATTTTAACTGCAAAAAGTGTTTTCAAGCATACCTGAAATGTTAGCAAGACAATGCTAACATTGTCTACTTCAGGTGAATACAAGTTAGGTTATATGAACAAAATAAAATGTTTAGTTTTATTTGGGGACATGTTCAAGTGGAAACAGTTATTAATGGCGTTAAGATACATTTTGAAGATAGAATCTAACAAGCTTGTTTTTAACCAGAGAAATTAGAACGGTGTGCATGTTATTAATTTGTGTCAAAATTACACTTTTTTTTTTTTTTTTACTGTGAATAGACCAGATACTGCCAACCTTAAAGGTTGTCTGCTGTACGCATGTAAGCAATGCAGTCAGGCTGTTATACATACATTGTTAGACAATTATAGAGTAAATTATTGTTAGTGGGCAAAAAAAGTTTAAGATAAGAATTGTGATTTATTATGAAGATGAACCCAAATGAAACTGATTCAAATTCAACTCATTCCCACACCCACTTTTAGCACCATAAGAGCATCAATAAATGTCAATATATTGGAAAATATGATTAAATGGAATTACTGCACAATGTTTATTTGCAAAACTTTACTCCTTAATGCATTCAATGTACCAAGCTGATGTTTCACCAAAATAATATGTTATCTTATTGAACTTAAAGGAATATTTCTTACTTTTAAAGTGACTACAGTTTAAATGATTTATGTTGGTGACAAGGTCAGTATTTTATGCTTTCTGGCAACAATAATGTAAGTAGGGTTGTTGGAAATCTACCATTTTAAATTACAGTTATTGTGAACAAAGAATCACAGAAATGTAAAATGATGCAAGTAAACTCGCAGAGACCAGACATTAAAGGTGATGTGACGACAATTTGAAAGAAAACTGAAGTTTGATCCAGCTTATCAATTTTTAGCAATGTTTGGCAAAACGACTTCTTCATTTAAAAAAAAAAAACAAGAATGAACATAAATTGTTGTTGTGGCTGTGATTTTGGATAAGAACTTTCTTGTGGGGATTTGTGCAGCGTCGTAGGTCTGTGTGAACCGACCTTTGAGCTAGCTCTTGTGAAGAGTGAACTTGGACAATACATTTGCTGTACAAAAATCTCACAAAGCTGGATTCGTTCTAATAACTTCCACTTCAAATACTTCAGGAATGAAATTAAACAACTGTCTTGGCGGATTGGCATCATCAAGCTTTGCACAGTTTGTTCCAGGTGATTTTGCGATGCTAGAATAGGTGCAAACAAAGCCAGACAATTGCAGCTTTGTTCAGGCAACCCAGTCCACACCCCAGTCTTTTTGTTGTGCAGCATCACCACTTATTGTCAGTAAGGGCAGGTAAGAGTGTTCTGGACAGCCCTTTTTAAAATGCAAACCAAAAACAAACAAAGTAATGAGGCTGGTAATTTCAGCTTTAATCACTCAAATTTGACAGTCATAGATATACTAATACTGTGGCAGAATGGCCAATATTTTCACTTTAATAGCTTTTCACTTTGAAGGGAGAGTCCTACAGCTCTCTGACTTTAAGTACAAATTCATGAATCAATGTTTTTCTTAATCAAACTCCTGAATGTGCTAATCTTACCCATATATTATTTGAGGAGATTAAGAGGTCTGCTTCAGACATGAATCAGTGCATAAAGGCTTGTCTGGAATGAACAAGTTAGTTATCTGCAGTCCATGTGGGATTGCTTCACTGAGTTTTCCTGTCGTAGCACACATCTAGACACCCTCTTGTGGGAATAACAGCCAGGAAACAAGTTTGGGAGTGAACCAACATTCCTCATGCACTTTCAAGCCTGCAGAGAGGATCTGTACAGCAATCAGCTGGAGTTACAAAGAGTCTAATTCAAATATTTCACATCCTCCCTAAACTGAAAAGGCTGAGTCAAACAATCCCTAATGAACCACAAGGAGAGGCCAATAACACTCTCCCAAGTCAGGCGAGAAATGGTTTGTTGCTGTTGTTCATAGCAATTACAGGAGGGCGGGCATCTAAAGTAAAAACGTTGATATGGTTATTAAAGGGATGTCAGGGTGTTTTCAAGTTCTGTTTGTTTGCATATAATAGAGCTTTAGCCCTGACGTTATGTGCTTACTGGTCCTGCTGAACAGGTTTCCTCTGTTAACTGTTAAAAGCACTTCTGTTTTAAATGTAAATGATTAACCTGAGACTGGGGTCAGACTGAGCAGGAACAAGCTAATTAAAGGAGCCTCACAAAAAAGATAGAAAATCTCTCTAATATTATGTCTTTACTGTCAAAATTCACTAATATTAAATTGTTAGGAGAAGCTTTCATAATAAATAAAAATCATTTTAAGGGCACTACAAGAAAGAAGTGTTCAGCTATGATTAAGTTCAGTGTTACTGCTGGGTGAGTTTGTTAGCTTTGGTCATACGTCAAGACAAGAAACTTTGAATGTAATTGCTATGCTCTGTGTTTACAAGAAAACACAGAGGCTCAAGTGTCTGGACACCCGACACTAGGGAACTGCAAGACCTGTAACTTCCCCCATGATGACCTCAGTATACTGGTATCTAGGAAAAAACATCCCAAGGCACTTTGCAAAGAATTATTGGCACAGTAGAATTTGGGTCAATCAAATTCACCCACCACCTCATTAATGTACAGTGGTGGGGCCTATTTTCCATCTTTTGCCTTCTCACCGAGATGTTGAGCTAAACTGTGGGTTTTGGGCAACAATTTATAAACTACTGATGCTCCATTTTATCAGCCAGTCACTGAAATTACCCATAAGTCACACATTGCTCAATGGCACTGTCTTCTGAGTATAGAAAAGAAATGTTATCAGATTTTTTTAATTATCATTATTATTATTATTATTATTATCAATAGTCATAGAGGTGTGAAAATCAGGTTTAGTCTGAGATTCTGGTTTTCTGCCAGTATTTCATCTGACAGCTGGAGATTTTTTTAAATGACTAAAAGAAAAAAAAAAGTAAAGAAAATTGGTGAGAGTTTCACAGACAAATCCCACAGAAAAAAAAATAATCATTTGCATTTATCTTTGAGCCAAATGCTTTGAGTATTTGGCTCAAAGGATTTTAAATTCAAAAATACTGATGCATTTGTAAAGAGAAATAGTGGACATTCTTAATTTTAATGTATGTATTGATAAAGAAAAAAATAAATCTGATTGGTCAGTATTTGAATTATTGACCTCCAATTGGTACCAAACTTGTTTAAATTAGCCGATAGGTGCATATTTAATTGTTTAATTATATTAAAGTTGACAGAAATGTATGTCTAAGCGTTACGATTCTAAAAAAGATTGTTTTTGAGAGGTCAGATCTGAAACACAACCTGAAATTAGTACCGACAAGTAAAACCCTAATCAGTGAAATCACAAGATAACCAAAGATGTCAACCTATGCTTCATAAATATGTTTAGAAGGATAATAAATTTTTTTATATATTCTAAAGATATTATTTACTACGGAAGTGCATATGGCATCCCAACGCCAATAAAAGAAAAATAATTCCTACTTGCAGTAACAAATTGTAAACAAAAAAAGATTCAACAGCATATCTCAACTTTTGTATAAGAAAGAACAGAAAAAAAGGCTCCCTTTCAGGTAGAAAACAAAGACTTCAATGTCACACACTGTCTCAGCACAACAGGGAGGAAGGACAGTAATCTAACACCACACACTTCAAGGAAAAAGCAGAGCATCCAATTCCTGTCTGCACACTAAACCTTGTGGGAGTCTGAGTGAGCAATGTGGGTAGGGAGAATGAAGGAGAAGGAAACAGCAAGATCTGAACTTCGACACTGAGCTATAAAAACAACCTGAGCAAACATTAGATATCATAACCAATGAGGTCATTTCAGAGCAATATCTAGGGATCTCCTGATTGTGTGGTTACAAAAAACTTTCAGTCTCAACTCAGTTTTTCAAAAAGGTCATTTTAAAAATAAAGGCAAATCATGAAAACACATCAAGAGTGACGAAAACACAGAGTCCAAATTAGGCTTCTTTTATTTGTACATTTTCTAACAAAAGAGGGTGTAAGCCTTCCAATTCAACAATCGGGAAGTGTTATTTTTACCGTGGCTACACTCACACCGTACGTCAAACCACGAATGTCATCCTGCTTTATGTAATGCACATCTGGGTGTGGACACATGCAGTGTACACATCTAAATGCGTATGAGTGAGATTAGCATGGTGTGAGGATGACTCGTAGAAAGGCCTCTGTCATCAAGTCGGATGACTTTGACTTCAGACCAATTTAACAAGTAAAAGTTCCAGACAAATATTTGGAGCTGGTCTAATGATGACAGACAAAGCAGTGAAATGTTTTCAATTTTTTTCTATGAGACATGCAGGAAAGAACAGTTAAAACATTTTCATAAAAAAAAAAACAACCCATAAATACATTCCTGCTTCTTTTAATTTTAATACAGTTCACACTTTCATACGGCTTAATTATTATACGCCTTCCCTAAGCAGGCCTAAAACCCATTACCTGCTCAACCATGATGGAGCTGGCAGGTATCTAAAATATTAATTCAGAAGATAAACCCTTGAGGACTGGAAAAGGACATTGCTGGCCTCAATAAAACTCAGTATCTGAGGTATTATTCTAAAGGTGCATGAAAGTTCAACCCAGATCAGGTTCCTC
This sequence comes from Xiphophorus maculatus, assembly GCF_002775205.1. Taxonomy (NCBI): domain Eukaryota; kingdom Metazoa; phylum Chordata; class Actinopteri; order Cyprinodontiformes; family Poeciliidae; genus Xiphophorus; species Xiphophorus maculatus. The sequence goes on from NC_036454.1 coordinate 22,956,154, forward strand.
TTTTAAAAAAACAAAAAAAAAACAGGTTTTAGTGGAGCAGGTAGGTAAAGTAAAGAGGACATATTGATAAAAAGTACTAAAGTCATCTTTAGAAGAGCTGTTTCACTAAATAAAATGACTTGGAATTAAAGTTAGTTTTAAATGATCATTTCTTGCTTAATTTATTTAACATTTTAATATTCACATGTTAATTTAATTTGATATTTATTCTACATGTTTTTTACTGTATAGTGCAATTATTTCAGATATAAAGTTATTTGAATGGGACATTTTCTGAGTTTCTTTTTTACATTTTAAATATTAGGTTTAGACTGAAAGTTATTGTTGCTTTTTTTGTTTTTGTAAAATTTTACTGTTTTGAAATTCGGAAATAAATGTATTGTGATGGGTCTTTCTTTGTAAAAATGTACTTTTAGTGTACTAAAGTTACTCTGGTTGGTCATTTTTTTTCCTTTGTAAAGTATAATTGTTAATGTAACAAAGTATAGTTTTAAAAATGAGAAGGTATAGCTACTAGCTGTGTATCTATGTGTTTTAGGATGAATCTTATTAATCATAATCAAAACTGGACTTAAGGAAATAATAAAAATGTTTGACCCAATTTGAAGAAAACGTCTCTGAAGCCACTTACTCCGTCTTCGTGCGGGACTTGTTTGCATGATGGTCCGTCAGGTTGATGACGGCCTGGCCCAGGAACTTGTCCAGTCCCACCTGGGCACGGTGCATGACTATAACGTACAGCGTGCAGCGCTCGGCATTTCCCGGGTGGAAGAGCGGGAGGTCAAACGATGCCTCCTCTTTCCACACCGGAGCGACACACTTCTCCGCCACCGAAGTGGAGAACTTGTCTTTGGCCACCTGGATGATGGCGTAGGCGTCGTTGGTGCCATTCTTGCCCTTGGTGCGCAGGTTCCGAGCCTGGTGCACCGTTACCACAACACTCGTTGGGAACAACTGCTGGCTCTGGTCGAGCAGAGACATCTCTAAAAGTCCGGCAAGTTTGACTAAAAGTTGACTCGGGTTGTGTAGTAACAACAACTTAAAACGTTCAAGTGCTGGTCGTGAACTTTTAGTTCTTCACCTTCGCCGTCCTCCGTTGTTGTAGGTGGCCGATTACCTCAGCGTTTGTTCGGTTCAGGAAGCTCGGTGTCGTAAAAGTCCACCTTCCTACTTCACCCTTACAGACCGTTTTATTAACTTCTGGTAAACATGGCGCTGAGCTAGCCAAGATAATACATCTTTTACTGAGTGGCTTTCTGTAGAGCGACTTATAAACACAACTCCCTCTTTAAAGCTCCGCCAAGTTTCACAGCTCACTTCCCTGATGCCATCAAGTCCCCACCCACAGGTTTGCATACGGCCCTCTGATTGGCTGAAATAAGAGTCAGTTCTTTAAAGTCTGACTATGATTGGACAGAGAAAATGTTGTGAGTACCGTTAATTTGTTTGTCCCACTGCTGTGGACTAAATAGGAAATTAGACGGTATATGACAAACCACAATATATTTATGCAAATTTTCATTTTCAAACACAAAACAAGTTAAAAATACAGTACAGACCAAACGTTTGGACACACCTTTTAATCCAATGAGTTTCCTTTATTTTCATGACTATTGACATTGTAGATTCACACTGAAGGCATCAAAACTATGAATAACACATGTGGAAATATGCACTAAACAAAAAAGTGTAAAACAATTGAAAATACCCCTTATATTCTAGTTTCTTCAAAGTAGCAACCTTTTGCTGTGATTACTGCTTTGCACACACTCTGCATTTTCTTGATGAGCTTCAAGAGGTCGTCACCTGAAATGGTTTTCACTTCATAGGTGTGCCCTGTCAGGTTAATAAGTGGGATTTCTTGCCTTATAAATGGTCATGAAAATAAAGAAAACCCATTGAATTAGAAAGGTGTGTCCAAACTTTTGGTCTGTACTGTATTTGTCTGTTTATACGTAAAAATTAAATGCCACATTTTTGGTGAGTCAGGGAGATATTTATCTCACGCCCAGTTGTCAACAAGAAAGCAAGCAGCCTTTTATGAAAAGAGTTTTAATGCATCTTGGGATTATTGCGGTGTTGGAACATCCAAGATTCGGAAATCGGACCCTCACTGTCTGAACGCTACCAATGTCAAGTACATTATAATTAGGTAATCCAGAAACACTAGGGACACTGTCCACAGTCAAGATAGTTCAAGGTTATCTTGGAGCGAGAGAGTGCCAACTAGAAACTCCAAAATTCTCATATCAACTTAACTAAAATTTGGAGCAGAACTCTCCTAAGCCAAGTTTCTCTAAATTATTTTTTTTCAATCCCAAGACTTAGTTGCAAGAATTATTTTTAAATAACTCAAGGTGAGACTTCAAATCTGAAAACACTGTACCAACCAGGCACAGTAGTGTAGAATCATGCTGAGGCTCTGCTTTGCTGAAAGTGATGCTAGTGCATTACAAAAAGAAAGGGAAGTAGGAAAGATCTAACTTCACATCCAATCATTTGTTATACGGTTAATACATGGACACAATTGTGAGCTCCAGCAGGACAGTAAAAACAAACTGGTTAAAAGTCAGATCTGTACCACGAAAAAAAGAAACTTAAAGGAGTTCTACCATTTCTGATTAAAAAGAGTAGTAGAATCTTGTCAGGACCTTGTTGATGGTTACAAAAAGTGCACTCTAACTTGCAAAAGGACATTTGTTCCAATGCATGTGTGGTTATGTCTAAAATTCACCCTGAATGTATAATTTTGTCACTCTATGGATTAGAGAAAATCTACAATATATTCAAATGTGCAAACTCAACTCTCGTTCTTAAAATCAATTGAAAAATGTTTCAATACCAACCTTATCTTTAAATGCATTGTTAAAAGCACATAATGAATGTGATCATAATGTTGAGCAGTGTACTGTATGCAAGCTTCTGACTGGAACTTAAATTTGTTTTGAAGACACCCAGCTGTCAATTAAATATTCATAAGGTGGCAACTATTAAACCTACAGGACAACTTAATTCAAATAGACATGCGAGTAGAATGGATCTATTTAGGAGTTTAAAATAGCCACGAGAGATATGACTCACAGTCACATCCTGGTTTGGACTGACGTAATTTTACCCACAAATTATTCATCACCAGGAGCATGTTGAAAAACCCAAGATTAGCAAACTGTAAGACCTTACCCATAGAACAATGGAAAACTTTACAGTGTTGTGGGCAGACGTGCTTTTTCCTGTTTGGGTTATTTCCTAAACATACTAAAAATAGAAGTACGCCTGTGTTTGTTGTGCATATACTTATATGGACAGGTATTTTGTGAAAACTAATTGAAAAGGACTTCATCATCTGTATAGTAACAACAAATGTATGTATGTGAAATAAAGTTAGATTTTTGTGTTTGGAAGATTTTCAGTCTAAATATTTTGCTGCTATCAGAGCAGTGAATCCAACATAGTTGGGGGGAAAAAGTCTTTGTCAAAAGTAAAAGTTGTCAATACATTTGAGAATAACTCTTTCTTCCCTCATAGAGTGGCTTGTATATTCTTGAACATTTCACATTTTGTCATGTCGCAAGCACAAACAGCAATTTAATTGCTATTTTATCTGACAGAACAACACAAATTAAATGGAAGAAACACAGTCTCATTGGACATTAAATCTACAACACTGATCTTTTAGTATATATACTAAAAAAAAAATATATATATATATATATGAAATTTCTTCAAATTTTCCTTCATAAATATTATCTGCCAATGTGAAGGCTTGGTGAAGCAAGCCAAAGTAATCAGCACTAGATCAAATCATGCAGCTTTTAGCCAATCAAATTACACTCCTTTGATCACATGTCACACAGTAAGCTAGTTAGCATGTCTATCACATACAAATGTGAATAAAATACACCTTTGTATTTTTCCTGTTCATTCCCACAGAATAAAACACACCCTTGTATTTTATTCAGTGTGACAAAATCTGAAAATATTTATGTGGAATACATTTGTAAGGCACTGTATATTGTTTTCTTCTCAAATCATAAATAATTTAATGTAATCAGAAAACAGGTAACTTCTACTATTGTCAAATATCCCACATTTTTAATTCACTCTGAGATTGTACAACATCCATACACAGCTCTCTTTATGTGTGCGCACACGCCCACACACAAACACACCACACACTTACACACAACCACTGCAAACATACAAGTGCATACATGAGCACATACATTAACATAAGTGTCAAAGGTTTTCTTCAGATTAAATGCATATACATGTGCTTTGGAAACAGACGGCTTGCACTCCATTTTATGCTATAGTTCAAATGCATAGAAAATGTACAACTAAAACAATAAAGCTTTCATGAGGCATCCAAATACAACATCAAATGCCAAATTAAAATATCTTCTACACATTCTTTTGTAAAGTGATTAAAATAAATGTGTACGCTTGAACATGTCAATAACAGAAACTGCCTTAATATTTCACATCAAACTTACAAAGCTACAGAGGCAAACGTACCAGTTTAGGGTCCTGGATGCCTTCATGATATTATATCTTAAATTATATAATTGTTAAGTGGACATTAAAACACAACCCAGTCATTTCATTAAGGTCATGCATAGAAGTTCACCCAAAATTTATACTGTGGTTTCACTTTTCCACAAACCAGTTTTCATTCCAACAGAACTCTGGGATTGGTCCGTGCCACTCATGTCCTGCTCGAGCTCGAGCACTGAGGTTTTCAGGGTGCCATTTGGGGCAGCAGCCCCGGACACGGTGTTGGCGACACAGTTCAAAGGATATGAGCAGCGCTTAGTTTCTCGCTCTGCAGATGCTGCCACTTTCAAGTTGTCTCTGCTGGAGCATCGTCTTTGATTGCTGTGCATGGCCACTCTGCTGGCAGCAGAGGGCGGCAGAGGGAAGGGTTTGCGGCTCCCGCTGCTTCCCCCGTCGCTCCCCTCAGAGGGGCTGGTGGCTACCGACTCCTCCACTCGCTTCCCGTTGGTCAGCAGGGTGGCCTGGTTCTCTGAGAGACTATGATGGATGCTGCCATTCTCACTTGTGGCTTGCTTGTAAAAAGCATGCGAGGAATTGAGGTGCTCCGAACCTGTCGGCCCTAAAGCGCCAAGACTGCCCCCTCCAGCAGTCCTCAGAGCTTTCAGGCGGTAGTGGCCTCTGCCCTCACCTCGATGATAATGTTGACTACTCCCTTGTTTAGTTCTGCTACTCACTTTTTTTCTCTGGGGGTGTACTGGGGCCGAAGAGTTTATGGAGGGAAGAACATTGTTTGTTGGCTTTGTGATGTTGTCTGTACTGGTGCTCGTGTTGTTGCCTGTAGGGACTCTTGAAGCATTGCTGGGATTGTCCTGTGCCACCTGCAACAGGTTTGTGAGTTTGCATGGCCCAGGTCCGACGCTGCTGATCCCACTTGGTGTGGACGATGACCTGGCTGAGGACGAATTGTGAGAGTCAGCGGGTGGATGGCAGTTGATGAAGAGCTGGGATCCTTGCTCCGATGTCTGCACTCCACTCACAGTGGTGCAAGTGTTCGTGTAAGTGGACATAGGATGGGAGCGACGATAACCTGGGAAACAGCCCAGCCACGACGTCTGCACGTCACGGCGTCGAAAGCAGTGGTGCACCACCAGAAACACCCCTAAAACGGTGGCGACTATCCCATAGAGACAGCTGAACAGCAAGCTAGTGCGCTCTGTTAGCCACACTGCCATGGCTCCACAACACCAAAGAGTTGCGAACAGGAAGTGGGTGGCTACCAGTATAGAAAACTGTGTCTTCAGCGAGTACTGATCCTCTGGAGGGGTGGCTGGGGTTATAGGTCTCCCCGCTGAGTCTGTGGAGAGCAGGCTGGTGCTTCCTGCCAGAGCAGGATGGCCTTCTGTCCCAGGAGAAGACAGAGTGGTTCCTGTGCATTCTTTGGACATACGATGCCTCAGGCGAAGCACAGTGCACAGGAAATAAATCCAGGTCACCAACACCACTAAACCAGCAGGGACAAAGAAAGATCCTAGACTTGAGCGCCAGATCAGCCAGCAGCTGAAAAAAAAGAGGAAAGGATGGTCAATGCAAAACAAGGATTTCTTTGTGTATTTAACGTTGAATAAGTCAAAGCTGCACCAAGCAAAACAAAACAAAGTCAAAAGATCACATTTCTAGAGGATAAAACAGCAATGGACATACTAAGGGCTATTGTCTCCATAGTTGTTGACGTTGACAGCTGCAGTGATTCCACAAATGATGAGAGGAACTCCATCGGCTATTAAATAGAACCTGAAAATACAAAGAGAAATGTGAGCACAGTTTCTGAACTCTAATAAACCAAGACAATCTATTCCAAAAGAAGCAGTGGGAACATTGCATCAATGTTGACTCTGAAAGAGCTCTTCCCTTTTGACTCTTCATATAAATGAAGATATACATAAACAGAATCTTGTGAATCTGAAATTGTGATCTAATAAATCCTGTTCAGAAAATAATAAACCAGTGTAAGTACTTTACATTTTTAATTAGATTACCACATGCAGTCCATTGTTTTTCAAAAACATTGAAATAGCCTTTCAACTCAGACTTTGTTAATAAAAGACCTTCTCCAGTGTCATTCAGGGCGTCCTGAGTGGGCGAAACCAGCACCACTTATTGGGACTAAGTGGTATACGTTGACCTAAAATATTGATAATGTTCATTTTTGAGTTTTTGAGCTACACTATTACCAAACAGACAGTCAAAAGGGAAAAGTGTCAGAGCGCATGCCAGAAGTCATTGATTTATCACCTCCTGACCCATTTGGTTCTGTGGACAACAAAGGCACTGACTGGAGATCCAATGAGGTCAGGGGCACAGTGCACAACTGCAGTTTTAAGATCACAGGCAAAGGAAAAAAAGGGTTGGGGAACAGAGGGAAATTGTGATGAAGACAGTGCAGTCCTTGAATCACCCAACTTCAATTTATGACAACTCCCACAGTTTCTGTTCTGTTGGTGTCACAAATTCTTCCTGCCCACATCTCTAAAATTATCCGGTAGCATGTCTTTTTCTTGCCTCACAGCTGTACTCGGTCAGTTCCCCTCCTCCCTTTCTAAATCAGTAGGACTATGGTTATCGGACACAATGACCGCCTTCATGGGATGGCAATTTGGGTGGCCAAGCATGGGAACTTCTGCAACTGTCTAAAGTAAAAAACATATGGACGGCACACAATACTGTCATGGTGCAGAAGGTGAGTATGGGATCATGGTGGCTTGCTCACTGACCTGAGCATAGGTCGCTGAGTAGGTGGAGGGGAAGACTCTCCTTCCGTCTGCCGGGGTGTTCTCCACACAGCCTCTTTGTAAATGACCCTGGCGCTGACCCCAATCCACAGCAGTGTTGACAGAGAGGAGTAGTGAAGAGCGATACCCACCTGTCACATACAGCAGCAATGTGACTGGATGTGAAGCATAACATACAAGTAGTTAAAAATAGCACCGTAAGGTAAAACATACTGCCTGACAGACAAGAGGATAGCTGGTTAGGCTTATGCCTCCTGCATAGATAGCTGATGTCATGGCGATGTGGAAACAGGTATTCAGCAGAGTGTGCCAACTTTTTCTTGATATCTGTATGGAACTGTAGAAAACATACAGAAGAGAAAATTATTAGAAAGAAGCAGCCAATGGCCAGCGCTAGCAGGACGTTTGACCAACACACTACCTGTGGTGTAGTATGTGCGTAATGATGATGGTGAAGAGGCAGAGAAGCAGCACTGCAGTGCATGCGTAGACCACAGGGTGGAGCACCCTCACAGGGACTAAGCTGGAGTTCGGGAAGGTGGGAACTTCCTAGAGAGAAATTGAACATGAACTGGATTAAGTTTTCATCAACAATCTGTCACAGTCATCGGGATTTAACTGAATACGCGTCTGTTACCTGCAGCACTGCATAGTTGCCGAGCACAGAGCAGCGCATCAATGAAGTGCTGCTGTCAGTGTGAACAAGCTGGCAGCCTTGCTGGCTCCAGCCTCCCTGCTTCCCTGGTTCTGTGTGGCTCCACTGGGCTGCCACTGCATCTGTGCCCGGGGTCAAGTGGCGCAAGGACACCCAGATGTGATCAGAATAGTTCCACATGGTGCAGCCATCTGTCACAGAGTGGGAGATATTTGTCAACATAAAACTACACAAATTGTTCTCTGTTCTTAAGTATAAAAATTGCCTGCAAAGAGTTAAAACAAAGGCTCAGATTGCCAGAAAAAGGCAAGGGTTCATGCACTTTTACCCAGATCTGAAGTTATTTATATAATTTAGTTTTTGCAACAGAAGTGTTTAAGTATCAAGTCTGTAAGATGCAACAAGTGCAACATTGATTAGTAGCACTTGGTGCAATTTGTGAGAGCTAAACATGAATATGTTAAATATCTGATTATCAGATTTTTGGCATTTGAAAACACAAACTTCTTGACTACTAGGTTGTTTAGTCCTTATGGGGATTAATGTTCTCTTTGACTACAGATCAAAGAGAGCTTTAAGATATTTTGTCATAGCAAAATTAAAATAAATTGTTTTTTTTTTGGTTTATTACCAAGGCCTACAAAGATGACAGGAGTGTTGACACTTCGTCTGCGAGATTGTTCAACAGCGTTGCTTGAGTTTGGCAGTAGAGGAAAAAAGCTTCCCGTTCGGAAAGCCACAAACTGCAGCTTGCAGTCCGCAGCAGCATCCGGGGCAAACAAAGTGGCTGGAACAGTCACAGAAGCAAGGGCTACAGAATTCTGAAGAAAAGAACAAAAAAGCAAGCAGATCATAGTAAATGAAGTCCATGATTATGGCTTCACACAAAGAGCTACGTTTGGTTGCTAATGGAGCAGCAGAAGGAAAAGCCTCACCTTCAAGGGGAAGTTGGTGAGAGAGATGTTATGGGAGCCAGTGCTGCAGCGGAAATGAAGGAGTTGTTGAGGTGCAGACTCTGACGTCTCCACTCCTGGCCGTCCTGTTGGCAACTCGCGGCGGTAATATGCGGTGCAGGTTATACCGGTGAAGTGTGCAGGTCGGATCAGGTGAGCTTCCATCACTATGTTTTTAGACACCTTCAAAAATCAATTTGAATATTAGTGAAAAGAAACACTCCACATATGCTACATACGTTGAAATGAGACGATTTACAACAACCACTCCAAAGCTTTGTTTTATCACACAGGCAAAATAGATTACCAATAATAATTTCATATCCTCACGAGCGCCCTACAATGTTGCTATCACAGAAGTACAAGAAATATGTGTGTCACGAAAACAGACAAAACTTTAGATCAAAATTCTTACGTACCACAGAGTAGTCTTGTGCTCGGCCGTGTAACTGAGGCCAGGCTAAAGTTTCCAGAGAGTAGACGATGGAGCTACATGCTCTTTTCTCTCTCTGAGAAAGAGCAAGGATCTGGTCGTCCACCTGCATCAGGTTGCTGCCCATATCAACAATCACCTCCGACAACTACAACAAACACAATTTGTTATTCGTCATCTATAAGGATAAAATCATTAGCGTTAAAAAAAATTCTTATACATAAAAATCTCACTTTATGGCGCAGCAGTTTAAAAGGATGCTTAGTTTTAAAAGCTGTACACAGGTAATGTGTTTGCATAAATTTGTATTCACTGTTAGTATTGATTTCAATTGGATCTTGTTCAGAAAATTGTATAGTTTGGGATAAAAAAAGGGAATTGGAGAATTATAACTTTGTTTAGCTCTTAAAGAAAGATCCAATCAGAAATTGTATCTCAAAACAATATGAGTGCATCTCTAAAGAGAGTGAACTTTGAAAATGTTCTCACCTTTCGCTCCTGCCTGGCATATTTCATAAATTTTTCCATTATCTGGGCAATGTACAGCATTTCTACAGAGTCAGTGAAGCCAGCCACTTCAAGCGTGTATGTCCGCACTTGATAGGCCACGGTGATGGCGTTGGACGCGTTTATGGGTGTCTAAAATGGAGACGTAAAACAGGGTGAGTATTGTTGCCAGGCCTTGAATCAATGTAAGGTGGCATCAGCAGTGTTACCGACCAAAAGGAAGGTATGCAAGACACGAGTGATGTCGTTGGTGTACTGGCAGTTGGAGTAGTCGCCCTCGTGCCACTTTCCGGATCGGTCACAGTATCGGGAGGCTTTTTTCTGCTCCGTTACCCCCTCCACAGACAAGGAGGGGTAACGAAGCTTCAGACAGTACTGATGGGAGGTGATGCCTGCCAGAGTTCTTGGCCACCTGAGGAATAATAAAACACAAAGCTTTCAGTGAAATGCTGAAACTCAAATCTACTCAAAGCAAATCACTGTCATGACAACTAACCGGAACTCCCCACGGTTGTTTACAACTTTATCTTCTGGGCAGAAGGAGGCGCTGTTCTCCAGCACTACGATTTCAACAGTGCGCGAGGCATTGCCCCGCCCAGTAGTGACCACACACTCCCACTCTCCACTTGCCTCCATGTGAACGTCGGATAATATAAGCTCGCTGAATGCAAACAGATTGTTTTAAAAGACTGGCACGTTTTCTACTTGGACAATACATCATAAACAGGTTCTCAAAGAGCAGCAGATACTGTACCTGGTGATGAAGGTGCAATCATGCACCACACTATCCTCCAGCTGGATGCCTCTGTCACGGTCAGATATCACTACTTGACCATTGTGACGCCAGTGTATGCTGGTGATCTTGTCCATCAAGGCAGCAGTGCAGTGGAATGGCAGCCGGTCGTATCTGAAGACCACCTGACGCTGGGACGGCAGCAGCGACAGGGTGTGCAGCTCCAGTGGACCGTCTGAGCAGCAAAGTGTTAAAAAACACATGTTTAGCTCTTACAGAGTAAAAAAAAACAACATATTTTTAGCCTTTGGACTTTTCCATATTTTGTGACTAAACAACCAAAGCTTTATTGTATCCTCTTGAAATTTTAGGTGATAGAACAATACAATGCAGTGCGTAGTTGTGAGGTGGAAAGAAAAAGATCTTAAAAACACCATATATGAAGCTCTGAACTTTGACTAGGTCATTTAAACAAAAGAGAATGCCCTGATCTGAATCATTCCTAAACATTTCAATTGCAGCTCTGCCTGTACGTTTAGGATTCATCTGTTCACCTATTCTGCAATAGGTGAACAGATGATTTAGTTTATTTGCTGTGCAAATAAACTAAATCAAAGGTTATTTTTGTTGGCAATAAAGGGGGTGAGGGGCAAAAAAAATCCCAGCCATATCTTTCAGATTGTTTTTTTAACCCTCCCGCAACTTTATTGTTCAAATTGACCTGTGTAATTTTTCTTTCATGTCTCAGTTCTAGACTACTTTGTGTAAGTCTACTACTTAAATCAGAATAAATTGCAATGAAGTTTGTGATTGCCATGTGACAAAAATTTGCAAAAGTTCTAGTGGTATGAATAGTACTGCAAATAATTGTGCTATGAATTTGCTTTTCAGCAGCAGCCAACTGGACGCAGACAGCAGCAGACAGTTAAAGTAACCCACAGGGATGGATGCCAACACAACATTGCTGAAACTTGTGAAAAGATGGTCTTGAGCTTCATTACAGAGTGACAGTCATTTGCATGGTAACGCTCTCTGAAGTAAAGCGGTAACCCGCCTCATTCCTGCGCCTCAGCGAAGCCAGGAACTCACCACAGCTTAGCTGACTTTCTCTCAGGCCTCGCAGGGGCTTTCCCCTCAAGGTCCTCGGGAAGGCGCACAGGGTATCTTCTCCCACACGCACCGAGCTGCTGCGGAGGAAGCTCGGCATCCAACGCAGCCCACAGTCACAGGACAAGTAGTCTGACTCGAAGTTTCTGCGGAGGGAATGATCGTTCATTTAAAAAAAGAAAAAGAGTCACGTGAATTCTACCTCTGGTTAAACTCATGGAAAAGCATGGAAATGAAATGAAACAAATGCATGTTGTAGCTGATAAAAACTATAAACTGTCTTAGATTTTCTGCAGTCCTTAGCAGAAGTATTTATTTTTTACAGACTTTTTCACTTTTTGCAACATTATAACCAAAAGTCTCTGCATTATTTTTCCCAGGACTTGTTTTATTCTAATTCTAGAAAATAACAATTCTGTGCAACTAACCATGTTCATGTATTAGAATTGCCTAGTTAAAGTCCAGACCAAAGTTCAACCAAATATCTATTTCAAGCCTTGAATGTTGCTATTCCCATTTGTTCTCCATTTATTTGTAAAGAACAATGAACCATTGTGAGTGAATTGTAGGGACAAATAGTAGCGTATACTGTACATGCTACACTTTACATGCTACACTGTGAAAAATTTTTAACATGTAAAAAGTGTACACTTTTCCTTCCAATTCACAATTATACACTACTTTATGTGCTCTTTCACATCCAATCCTAAGAAAACATATCAAATTTTGTGGTTGTAACATGCAAAAAGTGGAAAAGTTTGACTGCCCTACTGAGGAATTGAGTGTAATTGAGCCATAGATTTGAGTCACTTTTTTTTTTTTTGCTCACACTAGTTTCAGGGAAGGCAGCTCCTCAAACACTCCTGGATCCAGGGTTGAGATGATGTTGCCAGATAGGTTTCTGTAAAAACATAAATTAGGCATAAACAAGTTCTCTCAGTACCTCAACAGCAAGCCAGAGTTTAACACATTTCAATGTAAGTGATGGGTCTTACAGCCTGGTGAGGTTGGTCAGTCCTAGGAACATGTCTGCGGTCAGGCAGCCAATGCGGTTGTTGGACAGGTCGCTAAGTGTGTGAAAGAACAAAGGAATGTGTTAGCTATTATCAAATGAATATCTCCTTGGCAACAGATTGTTGTGTCTTGACTCATTCATTGCCCCCAGATGCTATATTACGTGTCCATTTGACATGCAGCTGAACTGGGCCGGCCCTCTTCTGTGTCTGCTCAGACCACAGCAGAATGCAAACTTAATTTCAGAATCATAGACGGCTCACATCTAAAAACTCTCCCCGAAGGACCCGGCCAAAGCTTTATCATCGGCAGGGTAAAGCAGGGCCCCTGTTCTACAGTCAACCCCTGAGTGTGATGTATAGCTGAAGCCAGAGAGGGATCTGCTCTGCTGCACCTCTGACACTACCCAGCAGAGAGCTGTCCAGAGCATGTGTTTATCTCCCCCTGTTTGTTTTGAGAAGCCCCAGACCTTGCAGGGAAAATACAAGAAGAAGGAGGAGGGACGAGGACTCACGCGGCGTAGCGCAGACAAACACTTTCGACCCACGCTACAACCAAGCATCGGAGTACAGAGATACAAGACATGAGCAGCAAGCTGCCGCACAAGGTTGGCTTGTCACATTCAGTGCCTTGTGAGGAGACTTGGAGCAGCCCTGATGTTTTCCACATCATGCCACAGGGATGACATCTGATGGTTTCTACTGATGTCAGATGAAAAATTTGAAAACCTCAGGTTTAAACTGAACATAGCAGTTGTTTTATAACATATGTAGCTGCCAAAACAATTAATATCTGTTTAACTCAGCTACTGACTTCTGGATAGAAAAGGGGTTTTCATTAATTTACATTTGCATGTTTGTTGCTCTGTACATAATCACACTTTGAGAGATGTTACTACGTCTACTCACAGCTTCCGAAGCTCAGACAGGCCTTGGAAGGCTCCAGGCATGATGGTGCTGATTAGGTTGTGCTTCAGATCCCTGGAAACAGAAAAAGAGAAATGTTGGTGTATGCATGCAGAGATAATAATCACAAAGATTCTCTGTTTTGCTTTTTATCTGCGTGCAAAATGTTCAGGTTTTTATTGTATGTCTGAGCACCATTTCTAGAGAGCAGTCAGTTCACACACCTTGGGTTAAAATGTTGAACATGCAGGTAAAGGATTACATGAAGCCCATTTATGGTACAAATGTTTCCTGATTAACAGAAAGCAGAAAACTCTCATTCCAAGTCCAAATGTTGAAAACACAAGTTGAGCTGAAGAGGTCACAGTTTACTGGTTTAAAGTGAAATAAGATAAGATAAATCTTTATTGTCATTGTCACAAGGACAACGAAATTCAAAGGGTGCCATCAGTCGGTGCACATTGCCCAAAAACAAAAAATAACTGTCTCACAATTCACACACAACGCAAGAATCAACAAACTGGCAAAAAAAAAAAAAAAAAAAGTAAGAACAGCCACATTCTCACATACATCATTTATGATGATTAATGGTTGTTTTTGATTGCATTTAGTTTTGTTATTGCTATCGGGTAGAAACTGTCTCTGAGACGGTTGGTTCTTGTTCTGGTTGCTCTGTATCAAAATGGAGCAAATGATTGAAGTGATGTTTGTGGACAGTGTGTACACGCCACCGTACACTGTGAAGCATGATGGCTCAGGCATCGTGATGTTGGACCTGATGAATTTTAGGCATCAGTGGTCAGTTTAATACAGGACATATTGTCTTTTGCTGAACAAAATAAAGGCCATAGGAAGCACTTTTCTGAAACAGTGGCTACACAGCTAAATATTAGTTAAGTAGGGTTACTAGAAAGCTAACTCATCGAGCAATTTGACGAGTTAGCATTTGTAAATGTAGAATATGTAGCTACATTTGTAGCATACAAATGGGTCTGTGTAGCATACAAATGTAGCATAGAAATGTATGCTTGTATGTTTGTATGCTACATTTCTATGATACATTTGTAAATGTAGCAAAGAATTGTTGGTGTACGCATTCTTTACAAATTTCTTTACAAATTTACAAAATTTGTAAAGAAAAATGCTACATTTTGAACATCCTAATATTTCTTTTTTCTCACTTACTATTATAAATAGATTGTTTGAAGAAATTGATTTTTTTTCTTCATGTTTTGGCTGAAGCAGCCAGTGCAATGTTCGCAAATCATTAATGTGTTTGGGAGTAAAAGCTATCGTTAGGCTTTGGAGGTTTAATCACCTTTTTAAACATGTTGCTGTTATTTTGAACATAACTGTAAATACATATAAATGTTTGCCGTATGAATTATTACCATCATTTCTGATTTCCACTGTGCTCTGCATTGAAACAGTGGAGATAATATCTTTATCCCTTTCTGGATGTTTCATTTTGTGTTATCTGCTACTTTTATCTCCACCCTTCTCTCGTTTCACTTTCCAAACTATTTGTCAATCCACTCAGCCAGATGTTACCAACCAACCTGCATATGTTTGGAACCAAAGACTTTAATAGCTCAGTGGAAGCAACAGAGCTGAATTATGGAGATGGATATGTGTCCACAGGTCATGAAAGTTTCTGCTGGAGCTGATATAGAAGTTATTTTTGGCAACAAAAAAAAAAAGATCTGTAATGTTGTTGCTGTTTTTTTTAACCACAATAGCTCAGTAGTATGGAAGTCCTCATGGGACTTTTAGGGCACATTTTCAACAATGATTGTCTGTGATTGCTGCTCTTGACCACACTGCCTCATGCAGTTCAAACCCTCAGGCATCTCCTAACCGCTGCTCGGTCCATTTTCCAGGAGATGGGCTTTTTTTGGACAAACTAGGGTAGGGGAAATTGTTTTAGAAAATGGCTTCCAGCAAAAAAAACAAAAACAAAAAAAAAACTACAACATGCGGTGTGGTGGGGCTCCGCTCAACAGATTATTGGTTTTGTCCTGGTCCAAGATCTTTCTAAGCCCTTGCTCATATGATTACAGACGGAAGAGAGGTTCTAATGATGGGGCAGAAGCTTTCTGGCCTCAAACCAAGGCATTGTGTTGGAGAGCACAGCCAAGCTCTGTAAGTGTAAGGCACCGTCTCAGACAGGATGTGAGGAAATGATTATTTTCATAAAGGCTGACACATATTCACTTTTTACCCTCAAGTTAAAACATATGTAGCCAATAATTTACAAAACAAAATAGTGAAGATAAATATAAATACTTTATATTTCTGCATTTGTCAAGTGTTTATGGCTTTGTGGATCTGTTACAGTTTATGTGCTAATTGTCTTACTCTGAATATACTTGTTTTTTTTCTGTGTGTCAGTTGGATTTGTTGACCTGGACAGCAGGAGAACAAAGCTCCGGCTTCCTGTTTGTGTGTCGCTGGGCTCATTAGCGTGGCGTTGAAAGATGAGGCACTGCTCGCCTTTTCCTCTCCCTGAGGTGTCTCTCTCTCTCTAACTCTCTCTCTCTCTCTGTCTGTCCCTTTCACAGACATACTAAAGTAAGCGTTTGCTGTGTTAATGCTGACCTCCATGCATTTCAGTCCAATATTTCCATTTGGTGATAACATGCTACAACTATAACCGTGTATGTCGAAAACCAGCTCAGATTTAGTGAGGAGATTGATATTTTGCTTTCAACAAGATAAACAATTAAAATGTTCATATTCTTTTAATAAACCACGTTTGCACTACTGCTGCTGCCATCCTGAAACTATAGTTAGCATAAATTAATTTGCTTTCATTTGGTTATAAGGGGATTATTTTATTAGCCTATTCTGTATTAGTTGATTCCATCTAGCATTGTGTTTCTGTGTTTTTATGATGTAAAGCACTTTGAAATGCCTTGCTGCTGAAATGTGCTATACAAATAAAATTTGATTGATTGATTGTGTAATGCCACATGATTATTTATTTCATGTAGATTTTTGGTCAATGTTCTAACTATTGAGAAAACCTGGGACTCTGTGCAGAGCAAAAAGGAAAAGAGAATCAGTTTATTTTAAATAATAAGTTAGGAAGAATATATTAAAATTTCATCCATCAAGTTTCTAAACTTTCTTAGTCCTTCAGCTAACATGTATGTTTTTGGACAGTGTTAAAATGCTTAAATCCACATTACGAATCCAAAATGCTATTTTAAAATTTTTTTTTTGCTTTCAAACTGGTTTAAATTTGGAAGTTTTATCATTGTAACAAATTTGTCATTTGACATTTTAGTGCATAAAAGTCAAAAGACAAAGATGAAGGTTTTGCTAAAAATAGTGTGGCCTAACAAGAACACACAGCAAAGTGAGTATGTTTTGCTGTAAATTGGGGATTTACTGACGTAGACCTGTGTATCCATCTAAGCTGCTGGTTTTAGCCTGAGGTCTCTTTCTTTATTTGTCAAAAGATATTCCTGCTTTCTGAGGAGAATTCAAATCTTCGGTTTACAAGATCACAGCACGGGGTTTCCTTTCATCCCTGCCCATCTGAAGAAACTTGGACAGCTTGTACAAGATGGAGTGAGGGAGCGATAGATTATGCTGCACCACAATGAAACATCAGAATATTGGAGGTTGAAAGACAATGCTCAAATTATCCCATCATCTCTTAAACATGTACGCACAATGTTGAAGTAAGCCAGTCTGGTTCTGTTATGTTGAGAGAAGTCTTTTTTTAATCACAAATCATTTTGCAGGGTCATTGTTGTGTGTAGAAACTCAAACGTGGCTTCAGCATCTAACAGGCCACAACAAAATGGCATCTAAAACACAATCAGGTTATAGCAGATCTGTAGAAATCAGGAATGTACTAAGCAACACGATGTTACCAGCTGTCTATCAGTCACACAGCAAGTTTTTGAAGGTGAACCTTTTAACACAATCTAGTGGTGATGCATTAAAAAATGAACTGAGTAGAATCGGTCAATTTTCTGTTTGACTGGGAGATGACCTGTGACCAGTCAGAAACCACAGCGTCCAAGCTTTTATTCAATCAATAAATGCATCATACCAAGTGCCGTCTGGTTGCAGTATCAACAACACGATCACTGTGAGAATTCAACTTAAAGTTATTTACTTTTAGCATCAGTGAGGTGTTCAAAATGGCTTCCAACACAAAATGTGTCATGTCTGTATGGGTTTCTTCAGGCTGTGAGAAGGTGAGAGAGAGCAAGACTTTCAGTACATAACAGAAAGACTTAACTGAGCAGTAGTGCAGTAGTTAAGAGCAGTAGTGCTCTGTTTGCTTATTTGCAAAGTGTCTATAGAAAGGTTGGCAGACTTTTTTTAAATCACAGAATTAAACACTCTCATACAGGGACTGCCATTTAGGTAATGCTAGCTTTACTTGCTAACATAAGATTGTAAAGCCAGATTAAACTGTCAGATATTGAATAACTGGCTTTGTCTTAAAATGTTAGTGAAACAACTATGAAGTTGTATGATAAGTCATGATGTTGCCTCTGCTGCTAATGTAGCTCATTATTAACTGGCCAGGCTAGATGGAAAATATTTTAAGAGCTCTTAATTATAGGTCTTTGGGAGAAACCTGCTAAAATTTGTATTGGCAAGACAAAGCTTTACAAAAGTAAAGGTCAGGAAAGTTCTGGTTGGTGAATCTCTCCTTAGGATTTGGGTGAAGACATATAAACACATCCCAGATATGTATTTCCTGTCTGAATAAATGGGTGAAAATTTGTTTGTCCATGGATCTACTGGGTAACAATAGCTAACCAACTCTCATTCATCGCACTCTCTTATCACCAAGCTGGGGAATGTGGAGGAGCTCCCACCGAGCCAGGATGTGAGGCTCATGTGTCGGCCCTTAACACCATCTCAGTCCACCCAGAGCCTCAGGGACTGAGCCTTAGCCGTTAACTGTACACTTCTGATATATTTCCAGCCTTATTTTTAACCTACAGTAGCTTTAGCTCCAGGTTTCACCTCAAACTGAGGCGATGACTTGTGTCTACTCCCTCTAGAGTTGGCTTTCGCTCTCCCTGACAACAACTTCAAAGCTCAGCGGTCTTGACACTGATGACAACAGTTGTCACAGAGGGAGAGGACAAATGCAGTGAGAAGAGATACTTTGAAGCCTCATTATTGCTGACAGTGAATATATCTTTGTCTAAGATCCTAGAAATAAATGTAGCTTTATTCTTTTTCTTCTACTGTGCTCCTCAGAAGCAGCATTTTTCAAAAAGCAGCATTGCTGTTGTTGAATCACGACTGTGAGCGGTTCGTCTTCTTGAGTTTCAGATTATGGACTCCAAAGTGCAGTGCGCTATCCAATTCTCTAAATGTGGCCTGTATCACTTGACTGTGACAGACTCAAGCTCCCTCCCTGCCAAAAAAAGAGTCATTGTCTGACATCTGAGGCTGCAATTAAGAATGTCCTCTTTTTTCTCTTCATTCCTCATAAACTCCCCCTGATCAATAGAGCTGTTCCTCCGGCTGTTCTGAAGAGTCACCACTCTGCGGGTGTGCAGGCGATGAGCACCTGGGCCCCATGCAGTCCTACAGAGGAGCCGTGTGCTCCTACGGCAGCGGGAGGGTTTTAATGGAGACGTGGAGTGCTCTATTATCAGAAGGCCAGCAGCAGGGCCTGGAGAGCGGACATTGTTTGAGCCTTTGGGCCAGGAGGGAGCTGGGAAAAGCACAGGAACTAAGCAGTGGCCGCTCATTATCGCCAGACTCTCTGTGGTCCACATCGTGAATGGACCAGTTTTCAGACTTCTCACCTGGTTAAATAAAGATTAAATATTAAACAAGGAGTGGAATCAAGAATTTCCTGCTGATGATTATTCAAGAAAAAGAAATACCAATTAGGAGATCAAATCTTTACTTTAAATGCACCTTTCCCTTGATTTCAGACCAGTTTGTTTCTAATAAGTACCTGGTATTAACTTGCACCTTGGCTGCTGACAGAGATCACTGGAGACCATTCCTATGCCGCGTGTCATTTCCTGTCTGGTTGGCGTCTCTCGCTGAGGCCCTCGCTCGTTTATTTTTACAGTTTCCTTTTTCTGCTTTTTTTACTAGCTAGCTTTCCCTCAGCGGGAGGGGCAGGTGGGTTAGGGGATTCAGAACTGAGCAAAAATTGCCCCTGCGTTTGGCCCTGTGGAGCCCACCTCCCTACTCAACAACACACTTGCTCACAATGGGGTCTCTGTAACGCAGGGCCCAAACGAGCTCCTGCCTTCCCCCAAAACAGGAAACCAGGATTTGCAGAGCTCTTGTTTTTTATACTAATTTCCTGCTACGCTGCTCCTTCCCCAGATTATTTTCTTTCTTTTTTTTCTGGTTCCTCTCAGATTGGACACACCTGATTGACTTTAGGGTTGGAAGTAACTGCTGTGCCAGGAAACATCAAGAAACAAAAGGTACAATTACTTTCATAAATCTGGTGTTATGCCAGCTGGCATGTGCTCGAAATACGTATGTCTCTACAAGCATATAAAATTTTTCATTGATCATTATGTGCAGATTGCACGCACGATAGACGTGGACATAAACTCTGCATGGCAATCAGCAGTCTGAACGGGCATGTTTTTAAAAGCATACTTTTATTTGAATTCTCATATTACCTTAGTTGATTATATGTTTCTATAATCTGTAGCACAAAGAGATGAAGACCGTCCCTGCCAAGAGAAACACTGTAACCATTACTGACTCCAGCTGAGGCTTGTTGAGAGGCCAAACTGAGTGGTTTTTAAGAGACCTACAACCAATCAAAGTATCCAAAAACAGACATTTCAGTTATGGGTTTGATGGCAGAGTACCTTGCAAAAGTTTTAAACCTCCTTGAACCTTTTCGTATTTTATGACAGTAAAACTTCAATGTGCAGTTTATTTGAAATGTATGCTATCAATCAACGCAAGGTAGTGCGTAATAGTGGAGCATAAAAGGTTTTCAATATATTTTAGAAACAGAAATCTAGAACGTATGGTGTGCATTTGTGTTCATTCTGCACTGAAAGGCCTTTAACACTTATCAGTTCCAGGTTTGCACATCTTTTAATCCACTCTTATGTGCAAAATAGCTCAAACTCAGACAGATCAGATGGATCATGACAGGGAACAGCAATTTTCAAGCCTTGCTGTAAATCCTCAGTTTGGACTTTGACTGGACCATTCTAATACCTAAATGTGTTTCGATCTGAACAGTTTTAGAATAGATCAGGCCGTTTGCTTAGCTGCTTCATTTTAACCAGTTTCCCTAACCATGCTCAACATGGTGTCGGTGCACTGAAGTCGCGTTTGACATCAGTTTCTCAGTAAATTTATTCCTCCAACAAAAGTTTTAAAGACAGCTTTTCACTTTTTTTTTCATCAAACTGAAGTCAATATTACTAATTGACTTCTCATTGAAAAGGAATGTTTTTTCCAGTAGGTGGATCACAGCCTGCAGAGAGCCTAAAATGGAAGGAATGACCAGAGAGCCAAAGAGCTGACATGTAGAAAAAGAGGAAAAGGAGCAGAAAAGGAAGTGAAGGAAGCAAGTCCAGAGACTGCTTGAGTGCCTCCAGAGGAAAAAATGCCAACATGTTTGCAGAAAGAGTATGTGACAAAGCAAGGGGGATATGAAGCATACAATATAGTAATGGACTTATGAGACGACTTGCTCGCTGTTTGAATAAACCCCCAGAGCCTTGACTGAGCTAGGCTTGCAATACAAACACACCCCTTTCCTACAGTTTATCTGAAAGACACATCTGGAGTCTATCAACTCCAGCAGCACCCCCTTTTCTGTTTCCACTCTCGAGTACGCTTAACCCCTTCCTCACCCACTCCACCCCTTAATGTCATACAGTCTTATTAGGTAACTTCTGCCTAACAAGCAGCGACTCACTGTTGTGTGGGTGAAAACAGACTTACGCAAATGTGCATTTTGTTGTTAAGTGGAAACAAGATTCCTGTCTGTAACCTCCACAGCTGTCCTTTGTTTCCTTTGGAGTGGTGGGTTGCTGCAATCTGACCCTCGTCTTACTGAGCCTATTCAAGACTGAGAGGCTTCTCGCCATTTCTGAAAACGATCCACTGTTTTTAACCCACTATACTGCTTCCCACTTTTGATATATCATGAATATAATTTCCTAAGCCTAGGCAGATGTAAAGTTAATCTCTGTTAATATAAGACAAACTGTAGTCGTACATTTTTGTCTTTCTAACCCTTCATCTTCCTCTTCACGATCCTCTCTGTTCAACCACTAGCGTACCATGTTTAGCCAGCTTGGCTCCACTTCCCTTGTATCAGATGGTAAAGTTGTTTAAGTTGGACCTCTTCCTAACCCCAGCTACATAGAATGGCAGAGGTAATTTTGCAGTTCGCTCAAGAGAGACCCAGTCACTGTGACCAAATGCAACCTTCTTGTAAAAGCAGGGAATATCGTTTCCAAAGGTTATGAGCTGGGTTAGACTAAGCATGAGGTAGTAAAGAATGTCAAGGTTTTAAAATGGTTTATGGTTCAAAACCACAAAAATTTTCCATCCAACTGTTGCTCCAGTTCAGGGTCCTTTTTATGAGACATCAGAGAAAGTGTCGGAGTGACCCGGGTTTTCTCCAGCTGCATGGGCACAGCACTGACCCTCCCACATCTGTTGCTGCACCCTGCCAGTCAGCTGGCTGAAGGAAATCACTTCCACTTTTCCTGGTGTGGAATCTTAAGGATCATCATCCATCACATTTATTATGTGTGGCAATAACTCTCACACTTCTGAATCTCCGTCTTATGCTGAAGAAGGAGGCTGCCTGTAAGTGTAGTGATATAGTAACAGCACAAAAGCTGATGGGTTAATTAATCACCACATTGATTAAAGGAGTAATTAGTAGCATCATCTAGAAAATTGTAGATTAAATTAGATACAGGTTGTAATATCTATTTTGGTTTGAGGTAGTCTGAAATTGGGGCATATTACATTATTAATTAATGATAAATGATAACCTGGAGGGCAGAGAGTCGTTTGTTAAGATCAAATCCAGGAGGTGGGTTGATTGAGGCTGCGAGAAGCAGACACTTCTGACACTCTGTTGGTCACTAGTCTTCACTTACAGGGTCTTGTTTGTCATATTAAAAGTACATTTTGAAAATAACCTTTAAGCAGTATTAAACTAAATCCACATTTCAGTTTTCACATATATATATATATATATATATATATATATATATATATATATTGGTCTGATGTAATATTATAGTAGCCATCTGTGTGTAGCTAATCTATAATGTGTTTCACTTTGTGATAAATTCACTTTTTACATTTATTGAATGAAAATAATACTCTTTCTACACTCTTAGCATCATTTCGTGTATGTGTCAGATTAGTTTGCACACATTATATGTGCATCACCATAACAACATTTACACAATTGCTTATCATATATCGCAGCAATAACTCAATAGAACCATCACTTCATCTCGTGAAAACACTTTAGTCGAATTGATGAAGATTCATTACATCAGCATGCCGAATGCTTGAAATCAAAAGCCAAACTGATAGTGTGACAATATATTCAATTAAATTGGCTAATATTTATCTGACCACTAGGGGGCTTTCATAAGGATTAAATTACATTACTAAATGTTCTATTGATTCTCAAATATTGAAAAAATATTAATTTAAAATACAGTGTTAATTTCAATAAATATGTACAATTTAAATTGGGAGACATCAAAAGTGACACACTGACTCTAAAAACTTGACACGGTTCCACATCACTTTTTCACGGTTATTGTTTTGACTGCAGTAGCAGTAATAGTTGCTTTTGTTTCAAATTAAAATAACTAGATCCTGCTATTTTGTTTAAAACTATTGTGTACATAAAATGATATCATGAAACTGTTTTCTAAGCATATCATCTTATTCTCTTGCCCTGAGAGTCACTTCACAAACCTAACCTATAACTTGTTGTTTTACATGTGTAAATCAAAACTAACCCTAAATTTCCTGCTGTTGAAGAAAGCTAATGTGAAATCCGCCTAATATTTTGTGTGCATTCTTCTTTAAAATGCAGCAGGCACAGCAATATTTTTACTGTACCTACTGTGTTGGTCACTTCAGACTCTTTTGGTGACATATCCCATCATGCTGCCAACACCTCAAACCATCAAATACTCCCAACCACAAGCCTGGCTCCTGCCTCTCAGAGCTGTCCACTTCAAACACCCTGCTGATGCCTCATCCATCATCAGTGCTGGGCCTCTGCACCCCTCCTCTCTGCACCCTCTCTCCATGTTGGGTGAACAGACCTGGTAATGAGGGCCCCTTGTGCCCTGTCTGCCTGTCCCGTGTCCCATGGTGCAGTGGGGCCTAGTTGGACAGTAGCCAAACTGCCTGGGCTCTCTTTGCTCATTATTCTCATTACCTTACCTCAAATCAGCACAGGACAGGCTGCTGGGATCTGTCCACAACTCATAAAGTTCTTGGCTCTTTAGTGCAGCTGCCAGTGAGAGCTTCTGTCATTAAGGGTTTGCACTGAGGTGGAGAAACTCAAATAAGTACAGAAGAAGAGGACTCATGGTGGATCTTAAAGGGACTTTTGAAGTAAGGCTCTGTTAAGGTTGCAAGCAGGTAATATATTACCTGCAGATAAATTGTCTTGTAGGAGTCATGTTAACTTTGAATACACAAATATCATGGCTTTACAGTACTGACACAAATATTTAATATGCATACATAACACATAAAGCCCATATCACCGCAGCTAGCTACTGAAAATAGATGAAGTTCATGGGTCCTGATCCATCCCAGAGTAACTTTTAGATTTGTCTCTAGGTCAAACTAATGAACTTAAAACCACTTAACCAGACCTCACTTTAAAAATCCAGAACTATCTTGTAAAGGTAAATTATTGTGCATGCAAAGAGCATGGACTGCCCCAGGATCCAGATATGATTAATGGTTGTGTTCAGCCTTATAGTGGTGGAACGACACAAGGTATTCCAAGATTCAAATGTAGCTGTTGGATGGAAAGTCAGTTTAAAAGAGTTACAAAAACACAGCAGTCCAGTAAAAGGGCAAAACCAAACAAGCCTAAATTGCTCCTCGGTACTTGGGTGGTTTGGCAGATTTTGAAGGCAACAGTGGCTTTGAGGCGTTTTGTCCCAATGAAAGAGCTAACTGTGTGGACTGCTGCGCTGTCTGGCCCCAGCCTGAAGGAGGGTGGCCTGCCCACGAGCTGGATTCTCCCAACACCAGCAGATCAGTCTGCTTTCAGCACTGAATAGATGATGGTGAGAGCAGAGTGTAGGGGTGAATGTGTGTGTGTCTACCAGAAGAATTACCAGACACTTTTAAAAATAACAGTCTATATGTTAAGCTTTCCATATTAGGAAGTAAAGAAGTCGGTGTTGGAGTCACACCAGAAATAGACCAAAACTGTGTGCGTGGGTGTGTGTGTGAGTGTGTGTAGTTAAGGGAGCAGGCTTTGTTTATCCTTGTCACTTTGGGGCAGAGATGCAGTGTAATTCCCTGATGTGTGTTTACTCAGCCCCAGTGGGCTGGCCTTTGATTACAGCACTGACCACATAATATGAGTAAGTGTTCACAACTACTGCAAATGACAAGCACATGTAGACGCCAAACTGGAAACAATGAGAGGACCTGAGGAGTCACTGTGGGGCGAGGAGACAAAACAAAAACTGTAATCTCGCAGTATGACGAAAACTAACAGTGAAACCTTCGCTGTAAGCTCACATCCCGGTCGATCCCATCAAACCCTTCCAAGGCTACAGCTGTAAATTTCAACGGGCGTTTTTTTTTATTTTAATTTTATTTTATTTCTTTTACAACAGACGGTGATTTTCCTATGAGCTCAAATGTAATTACAAGCTATGTTGAGTACTCAATTAAAAGTTGGAGACGTCAGAGTGAGCGGAAAGACCTCCACTGCTTTGCCTTAGAGAGGAGGCCGAGGCTGCGGCGGAGGAGTGAAATGCGGTCCGCATGATTTATGTTATCTCTTCACAGCAAAAGCTTGCATCTCCCACTGTGGACCATAAGCGACTGTCTGTGTTAGTTGAACTCCATGTTGTAGTGAATACAAACACATATATCTGACCTTTCCTTCTGCAGGTCATTTTCAAATCTCGTTGATTTCAAAGTGTCCTCCAGGAAGAGGGCCACCATCAAATCTCATTGTTGGACATTGAGATTTGACAACATTTCTCCCGCAAATGTCGTCAGAGGTTCTGACGTGTGAAAAAAAGTATTATTTGAATTTTTATTAGCACTTTAATGCCTGAATTTATGTATAATTATAAATACTTTTAATTCAATCTGTATCTACAAATAAAACATATGAATCCTGATATTTAGTATGCAAATGAGCTTAACTCTTACTGTTGCTTCCAGAGCAATCTTTCATATGAGTAGAATGTGTATTTGAAGACATTAGTGTACATTTACCACCTTGGCTGTGTAAGTAGTTTGAAGCAAATTCATACATAAATAGCTTGCAATGAGTTTATTTACATATAAATGATCTAAATCAGAACTTCAGAAAGGTTTAATTAGTAAATAACTAATGCACGATGAGTCATGACTTTAAACATTGGTTAACATACAAAACCATGATGCAGGTAAATATTCTGTGCTGCTTATGTTACATCTGACTTCAGCTTTTCATACTGTTGGCCATCCGACCCTGTTAAATGGGCTAAATAGGTGTTGGGTTAGTATATCAGGTTCTGTTTTGAAGTGGTTGTCCTCATTCTTATCCAGTAAATTAGTCTTCTTGTTCAGTTTGGTGTTACACAGGGTACTGTTTTAGGCCCATAGTTGTTTTTGCTCTCTCTGCTCCGTCTTGGTTCCATACTGTCATATTTTATTAATATCTCTGGTCATTGCTATGCAGATGATATCCGGTTGTACATTTCTTTTCCTCCTAACGAGGTTTCCAAACTGCACAATTTGGTAAAAGGCCTACATTCAATAAAAAAGCTGGATGTCTAACTGTTTTCTGAAATTAGATGAAGAAAAATAATAATCTTTGCACCAGATAAATTAACTGTAAAGTTAAAGGAGATCCTTGGTTTTTCTTGGTATTTTAGCAAAAATCTAACACTAGAAACCTTGGTGTAGCCACTGACTCAGTTTTTACGTTTTTTATCATTTTAGAAATGATAAAAATGGAGCTCAGCCAAACTGAGCTCCATAATGTCTCATCATGAAATGGAAATCTTAATCCATGCTTTTGCTTCATCTCGTCTGGATTACTGTAATGCGCTCTACACAAGTCTAACCAAATCTTCCCTACAAGATTTGCAGTCTGTACACAATGCTGCTGATGCCAGGCTTCTGACTAAATCTTCAAAATTTTCTCATGCAACTCCACTGCTAATGTAGCAAATGCTTTGTGCTTCCAGTGCATGTTGAGGTGCATTTCAACATCCTGGTTTTGACTTGGAGAGCTCTTCATGGGAAGTAACCAGTTTATATCAGCGGACTTCTGCATCCCGACACCCCCACCAGGTCCTTGAGGTTCTGTGATCAGAGCCAGCTTACAAAACTAAAGGAGACTATGGAACGCTCTACCTCTGTCACTGAGATCAGCGGACCTTTAAAAGTCAACAAAAGACATACTTTTTAAAATCTGCTTTTATTTAATGCACCTTGTATTTTTACTCTTTGTTGAAGCACTTTCTGATTTTTCTTCTCTTGAAAGATGCCATATTAACAAAGTTTTCATTACTTCCATTGCTATTAAGTTTCTGTGTTGCTTGTCCTTCATATCACTTGCTTCTGAACCCGACGTAAGAACTCACAAAGACAACCAATGAAGTGACCCTGTCTCTGAGCACAGCTGTTGTGTCAAGCAGAATGAAGCTACTATGGGAGCCGCTCCCTTGGAGTGATCCAGTCAGCTCTGTAAGTTAGCTAACACCTCTATTTCCAGGCAACAGCAGGCACTCTTTTTCTGTCCTGTCAACTGGTGTTCTGGTTTGGGAAGCTGGCACGTCAAAGGTTGTTTTGAGACTTTGAATTTGTCCTCCCTTTTCATTTTTCCTCAAAATTAAAGTTCAACATTTCAGAATACTCATCCGTAAATTCCCTTTACTTCCATTTCTGAGACTCTGTAAGTTAGATAAACTTTCTAAAAGTTATTGTTTAAGCAGCTTAGATAATATTTTGAGTATATTATCTTAAGTGTTTATTTTACAACCCAATTGCATGTCATTAGTTTTATCCCTACATCAGGTATACAGCTCTGTTTGTGAGCAGGCTCAGGTTACCTAACCTATTGACCCTGCAACACCATAAGGAGCTCTGTTAACAAAAACAAACAACTTGGGTTCATTTCACATGACCTCCTTTCAGCTACCATCCTCTTTTGTTTTTAATTTAATATCCATGACCATCCAAATTGCATTATCACATTTTTGTCTTGTGATGTCGTTCTTCCCACAGATCGATTGAGTCCATGGTGCAGCACTGTTGAGGCAAGAACCAACAACTCTGGTGTTCTCTGCATATTTTGCTCGCTGTTCTTTACTAGTACGTCTGATGTGAGCTCCAGTAGGTAGGCACTAACAAGTCAACAACTGCGGGCAAATTGCCGTATTTTTCTTTCTCTCCATGTTTTTTTAGAAGCTCGTTAGCTTCATGGGTGGCATCTCCGACTAGCATGTGGTAGTAATATTCTGTCAACATAACCACAAACCTCCCCAGCAAAATAAGCGTTTCTGCCAATCTGCAGGAACCAAACTGGAGCTGCACATGTTTATTGTTCCCATTAAGATTTACTGGGAAGTAGACAAGACATGCTGTTACATCTCAGAGTACATAAAAGCACTAGTTTGCTATAAGCACCGACATACTGACCTTTAAAAACTTGATTACTATAAATTTCCTTTAATACATACAGGATCCTGTTTATATATATACTGTACTGTATATGCAAATGTATACATGCACCACAACGATGTCTGGATAAATGCCTAGCTGCAGAAAAACTGCAAACAGTTTGTGGCCAATAGCAATTTCCTAGTATAAGACTATGTCAATATAAATGAATTTGAGGGCATTGTTCTGTGTTAATGTCCAACTGTGTGTAAGATTAAACCTTCTGATCTGAATTGTCATCTTCAGATGAAAGAAAACTTCTAAGGATGTTGAGCAACAACTGGAGGATTAAGCATATCATAAAAAAATATTCATGGAAACTGTTGTAAAACAAGTATCTGTGTCCTCAGAGGGGTTATTAGACTTAAAGGACCAAAAAAAAGAGGCATCAAATATAAAATCAATTCCTTCCAGCTGCACAAGCAAAGCATTTCAGAAGATAATTTCTGGAGTCAGACGAGATGAAGATTGAGCTATTTTCCACAAACATGAAGCAAGTTTGGGGGTACAGTGGCACAATATATTAAATAGCTGTCATCATTGCAATACTGAAATATTGCTGTTGCCATGCAAAAGAAACTCTGATATCCAAAAATATATTTACACACTCTAGTGACCAAAATCAAAAGCTCAATAAGAGTTGAGACGGATTGTGAAGAGGTAACAGAAAGAGCGTAAACAGGACAGTGTTGTTTAGTGTTTGTCTCTATCATCCCCAAAAGCCAAAAAAATGATTCAGGACAATCTTTTCTTTTAAACACTTTAACACGTTAAAATCCTTCAGACTTCTTCCCATCTTATCTGTTGTGTGTTTATGGCTGCTGCATTGTCAAAGAAAGCTCCATGACCGTCACCAGAAGCCCCGGGAATTGTCAGATTCGTCCCCAAAGTAATCGTGTCCATCCCTTGTCTCACACTCCATTAAGATTAAGGGAGATTATGAGTCTGTGAAGGAGGGCCAGACTGTTTGAAAGCTGCAGGTAGAACTGCCAACACAATCCTCTTGCCAGAGATCTCTCTTATCTTGTCTTCTTGAGTGGAGTTTATCAAATAATGAAGGGCTGAAGTGTAATTATGTGAGGTTTTCAACATAACTCTGCGATAGCCAGTCTGAGTGTATCATCCTCCCTGCTGGAATCAAGCCCGTCTGAGGGGAAATGCACACAAAGCTGCTCAGATTTTCTCTGATGCCATTCATCTCTGGAAGGGCAAGTCCAGAGCCAAGCAAAAAAGAGGCATCACATAAATCTATAAGATAGGTTACCGCTGATGCAGAAGTAATGCCCACTAAAATCGGGGGGGAGCTATTCTAAAATGCCAAGTGTACAACTGAGGCTGTCAGTCGTTTAGGGTTTTGTCAAAAAATGTAAGCTTAATACTCACAGCTTTTCCAAGGAGTTAAGTCCAATGAAGGATCCATTTTTCAGAACTCGGATTTTGTTGTGGCTCAGTATTCTGCGAATTAGGAAAAAAAAAAGTTACAGATCATCTATTTTGGCCCATTAGGAATGCAAAACTAGCCTATAACATCTATTTCACAGCCCATAGAGATTTAATTACACGTGAAATGAAGAACAAAGTCAAACAATAAAAACAAGAAAAAAAAATTCACTTGCTGCAGTCACATGAGAGATTAGCCTGACCAAAGACATTAGCTAAAGATGGTTCCTATTAAAGTTAAGACAGCAAAGAACTGGAGAGACGTTGTGATCTTGATAATCATTCAGAATGGTTTTTTTTAACATCAAAAGAATGTCTTTACAAATGTGACGCAGGGCTTGTTTATTACTTCTTTCTCTACCAGCAAGTCGGGCCTGGTAGAGAAGTCTTGTCAGGCCAAAGGTCAAGGCATTGCAGCAAAGAGGAATCATGGCTAGGAGCACTTTGTCTAACATGGAAAATGGAACCATCAACAAACCTCTGACTATTTACAAGTCATTGTACATTAATGGCATAGTTCTGGGCTGCACAGTGGCACAGAACTGTTGGTAGAACTGTTGCATTGCTTTCTGCATGGAGTCTGCATGTTCTCCTCATGCTCTCTCAGGGTACTTCTAATTCCTCTTCCAGTCCAAAAACATGAATGTTGGATGAGTTGGTCTCTCCAAATTGTACTGCAAACGTGTGAAGCCCAAAACTCATTTTAACTCCATTCTAGTTACAGCTGGGAAAACATCAGGATTTATCAGCAGCTTCCCTCATAATAACTATTAGCACAATAACAAAGCATGTTTCTGCATCTTCTAAAGTCAAACTTCAAATGAACACTTTGACAAACAGATTGTAGTACCTGCTTGCATGAGTGCATGTAAACATTTTCATGAGACACAAGATGGCAAAAGTTTAATAAACTGTTAAAATAAACTGTTACTGGAGTTTTTTAAGTTTTAAACACACGGTGGACATATGGCATTTTGAGGTCTGGGTTTTATTTGTCCAATTTATAGGCTGGAAGTTTTCCATTCAAGACTGCAGTGCAAACTGAGATTTTCTTTTTAAACTTAGTTTCTTTTGTGTGATAAAATACAACAGATGGAAAAAGACAAAATCCAGTTGCATTACTTTTTGCATGTGCAGAATTTAGTGGGGTGGAACTTGCTCTGACACCACACCATAAATAAGTATTTATAAAATAAATATTACCGCTTACTATGAAACCAGAAAAGTCAGTGCTGGTTTTTTTCAATATTAAAACTTAACCAACATCTGTGACCTCGCCAGTTTAATTTTAAGGAAGCAGACTTCTGCACGCTTGCCTCAACTCTGTCTGGATCCACAGACCTGCCACGGCCTCGCCCTGGCAACCGGCAGCGATCATTAACACACCCTTCAGTTTCACATCGTCTCTGCTCCTACCACATGGTGCTTAATGGGCTGTTTGTGACATTAAGTGCGTTCTTAATCGAGAGAGGGAAACTGTGTGTGTGTGTGTCCCTTTAAAAGTGGGAGCTGACTGTGAACAGTCTGTGAGATTTACAGATTCAGCAGCAGCCGTCAGCCCCTTCTGCTCTCCCCCCCCCCCCCCCCCCCCCCCCCCCGTTTCCTGCCACATCAATAAAAACGCTGCCTTTAGCTCCGCGCCTTGCAGCTCAAGTTAATGACCACATTTAATCGTCCAGTCTTGGTAATATGGGGATAAACTGGACTGACTCACCTCTTTACTTTAGTCTTCCACAACCACCCACGACATCAGAACAGTTTGAAAACAAAAGCCGGCGCATGAAGCAAATACATTTCTGATCCAGTTACCGTGGAAATGTTGATCGATATTGTCAGGAAGTAGCATTTTCCATAATTACGTTGTTTAAAATCAAAAGTCTGACACCTCCCCACTAATAATTACTGTAAATTTGTTTTACTAAGCTTTTAAGACAAAAATGATTGTAATATATTTAATACAGTTGCCTAATATGTTCCTTATCAGAGTTATGTTTCTAAAAAAAATTAAAATAAATAAATAAAAAAGAGGTGATGTTTATAAACCCATATAGAGCCACTTGTTAGAGAAGAACAGCCTTTTCACAGCATAGCCTGAATTTGAACCCATGACTCCTGAGCCTTAAGGTCTTTCACTCAACTTTGGGCACAGAATCTATTCTGTAAATGGATGCAGACTGAAGCTGAAAACTGCAGAAGACCCGGAAGTGGCTGAATAATTCAAGACAGATAGGAGAAAGTCACATCTGGGAAAGACACAAAGCATTTAACTCAAAGCAGACAGTTCAGATATAGATAGTTCCTTTTTGGCTGAGCTTATTATGCTGAATAATGATTATTTGATGGGGGTAGGACACTTGTTGGCTTTGGTTGTGCTAGGATGCCCACATGTGTGTCTGTTCACAGGGACAACATATTTCTTTTCAAGTGTTCACACTACAACCATTGACAGAGGTGCATATTGATGTGACTTGTAAGATGTAAGTCACAATTTGTCATCATAATTCTCAAATTAACACATTAGAGCAATCTAAAATATACATTTCTCCAACAGACCATGAAAATCAGATGCCTGCAAGAGCCAAGATGAGCTGCAAAACCTGGATCTTACTGCATGGACCCCAAAGCCTGAAGTTTGAAGTGTAGCTATAGCAAAACACATTGTTCTTTCATAAACAATGCAGGGAGCACAACTCCGAGAAAGAGGGCCAGGCACAACTCTGTAAACAGACAGAAATAGTCAAGCATTCCCATCAGGCTAAACAGGAAACCCAGCCAATTAGCTGTTTAGTCGGAAACCGGTTTCAGAGGTCAGGGGTTGTGGAGAGAGCACTTCCTGGACAGCCATCAGACAGACAGAACAGTGTCCGGAAGCAGGTGACAGCCGAGGCAGAGCGGAGTGCATCTTTTCATCCCCGCAGCGTATAAAGAAAGTGAGGCAGCGACTTCATCCTGCAAGTCCACATAGTGCAGCACTGGCTGAATCACTCCTGAGGTTTTGGTTTACCTGGGTTGCTTGTTTCTGCACGCCATGAGACATTGATCAGAGGCCAAATTGGCCCAATCTGCCTTCAAGACCTATCAGACGTACAACAGCACACGCTGCTAATTTAGTTCAGACTACACCATGGATGCTATCTTCAAACCGTTTTTATCATCTCTTATTCACTTAACCCCTTCAGAGCACAAAGGGGTTTTAAGAAACCAGATGAGCTAATTCAATTTATCCAATCATGCAAAAAAAAAAAAAAGCGGCCACATGTCAGGCTTCAGGATCTTCTTCAGCCATTTTATTTAATTTAGTTATGCAAAGATCAAAAAGCTTAAAAGGTCATATGAAGAGGGAAAGGTGAAAAGGAAGAACAGCTGCGAAATTGTCTTCTACTTTTCTCTCAATCTGCGCCGTGGTTAAGCTTATGGCAAGAAGAAAACTAATTTGATCAATAAATCAATCTGCACAAAAAAGAGATGAAGAGGTTTTTTTAGGTTTCTTGAAATAATAAAATGCATGATATTTCTCATATAAAAGACATATTTCACAAAGTACTCCCCAGTGACTTTCTCAGGTGAAATAAGTTTAAACTGTTATGATGAACCTCAAACATGAAAGTGTGCCCTTAAGGCTTGGCATGACGTTGTACCGTATAATTGACTCTTATTTTGAAGTAAAAAGGAAGGGCGCCTTTTTCTTCATTTGTCCTGTTGTGTCAGACTCAAATGGTTAAAGCTTCAGTTAAATTGGCACAGAAGAAGAATCCACGTCTCCAAAAAAACAAATAATGACAGACAACCAATCACAATGAGAATATTAAGCCTGGCTAATCGTTAGCTGCTGATGATGCTAAAGTTAGCTGCCGCTTCAGAGGCTGATCATGAAAACTAAAAGCATGTTTCACTGTTAATTATTGATCACTTCTTGTTCAGAATCAAATATAAGCAGAAGGAACAAAAGTGAATTTTCTGCGCTTTTTCACCACTTTAGAGTGTGATCATTGATTATTTATATCAGAATATTACTCTGTACTGATGGCACAGTTGTTTATTTACAGGCAAGTATGGTTGCAATAGTACGTCAGTCACAATTGTTTAACAACAAATTGATTTCAAATGCTGAAAAAGATGAGAGGTGTTTTCAAATGAAAGTAAAATCCCTACAGTTTTCCTATTAATCGTATTGGGAAAGAAAAAAATCCACGTAAAAGCCAGAATGCTGTAAATCCAAACACAACAGGATGTCCTGTGAGTTGGTCCTTCACACTGTGAGTTCGGTGTCTGTATGCTTTCACTCTTCATCCTGCTTCTCTGCCAGACACACTTCAAACTTATCTCTTTTTTTTGTTTTTCTGAAAGCATTTACAGGAAATACTCCAGCGTGGTTTGGCATTTAGCGTGGGATATTGATGAGAAACACTTGAGTAAAAAGCACTGATTTCAAATGGTCTTTGTTGCCCAGTAAATATTTAGCTGGACTCTGACGGAGAGCTCTGCCTACCCCGATGGTTCCACAGCAAACAAACAGAAAAAAGGGTCACAGAAAAGATGTATGTACTAAAGATTCATTAATTGAGTCCACTCTTTCTTCATTCTCCTTTTTTTCAAAATGTGCTGAAACTCCAGCAAAATTGTTTGCACTCCATCATGATCAATGCAAGTGTTAAAGCCACCACTATATGCACTAGCTTCTCTCCAATATGGTATTACTGTTTCAACAACAACTTACCCTTATTGACTAGTTAGTGAGTAGCGTTCTTAAATAAATGACCTGGAGATAGCCAAGCCCAAACCAAAGACGGCCAAAGTCTGAGACAAACATCATTCGTGGCTTCCTTGCAATCATGAGAGTGAAGAAGACTACTATAACACCAAATCTGAATATCAGGAGGAATTATACTCAGAACTGAGGTTAATAGTGCACGGAGATTTTATATAAATACTCAAGAGGAGTCAAGGGTCAAGTGTTCAGAAAGTTCACACATTTACAAAAATCTGGAGGTTTATTTTCACTACCGTGCACTACCACAGGTTTTTTTTGTTTAATAGACAGAGTAACTTGTCTTGAGACACTTTATGGGTGTCGTCTCGTAATCAGGAAGAAGCCTCAGGGTCACCTGCAGAAGAGCCAGTCCGCTGACAGAACTACCATGTGCATGACTGAATCAACAGCGTATAAAACAGGTCTACCGTTACGGCCTTTCTCTACTTATTTTAGTCCCTTGGATCATGAACAGCTGCAAGTACTTTTGGACACTTGAAGATTAGTCAAGGTTGTGCTTTTGTTTTTGACTGGCTGTACAGCCGGAGTGAAGAACTACATTTCATGGAAGTTACTATCCCTTCTCCAACTCATCTGAATTACCTCATCAGCATAATTCAGATCAGCAGAGGTCTGGTAAAGATCAATTCATTCGATTCAGGTGTGTTAGAGCGGGGACACATCTAAAAGTTGTGGGATGATAGCAGTCAGGAACTGGAGTTGGCATCCCCTTTGGTCTCTGGCATTGTATCTCTTTTGCATTTAGCAAAGAGACACAATGACCAGCATCTCCTTGCAAAGAGGCAAACATTGTTTTTGTAAAGTATCAACACATAGATAATTCTAAATATTTATTTGGTTTTACGCTTCCATTTCTTTTGCGGAGAAAATAAAATTGCTCCAACAAGCAATCTCTTGGCCACTTAAACACTGATCTAACTCTTTGAGAGTAAAAGACTCAAGCAGCTCAGGTTTTGGTGTGACAGCGGGAAAAGGGAGCCCGTCAGGCTGGTGTGTAAACATCAATTTAACTCTGAAATGGTCCCTTACCCTCAAGGACCTCACGCAAAGGGAAAGACAAGAGATCCTTAAAAGAGTTGGTAACATGGCAAAAATCCAGTCCTGGTTTGGAGACCAATGGGAGCCACATAATGAGAGTGATTTCAAATAAGGGTCTCAAAGAGTCATTACTGAGTTAAGCTGGACTTAATTGGCATGCTGATTTGATAATACACATGCTGGCTTGTGCCATGGCAGTGCTTAAGTTAATGTAAAATATAATAGAAAAACATTGAGCCCTGAGGGGACAGATTCTGCTGAAAGCAATTTGATTTGGTCCTTGAACACTAACAACTCTGCATTGTTTGTATTATAAAAAAAAAATGTACAGTCGGTTTTTGTCCAATTTT
Source organism: Xiphophorus maculatus (assembly GCF_002775205.1). Taxonomy (NCBI): domain Eukaryota; kingdom Metazoa; phylum Chordata; class Actinopteri; order Cyprinodontiformes; family Poeciliidae; genus Xiphophorus; species Xiphophorus maculatus. The sequence goes on from NC_036454.1 coordinate 22,992,241, forward strand.
CCTCTTTGGGATTTTCCATTTTAGCAGCGAGGCAGGACTAAGTGGATACGTCACTATTTAAGAATATAAACACATGACTCAAAGAGATGAGGAGAGGAGAGAGAATCAGAATTTTCATTGAAACAAAAAGAATGTAATGTTTGTCATCTGTTAACTATCAGCTTAATGGATTTGCTGCTAAGACATTTCATGTCTCATTTTAATTAAGATCAACGAATTGAAACTGGGGAAACTACATATCATCATCTGTACGTTAGAAATAATTCATGTTGCAGCAACAGGCAGTATCTCTGTTGGTGTCTTACAAATGTACATTAGATGAGAATTTCTAATTATTTATTTATGAAAAACACAATGTTTGCATTAGATTTAGTTATCAAGTGACTTCAAAGCTCTAAGCATACAGAAGTTATATTATAACGTTTCATGCTAATTTTCATTAACGCAAGCCTGGATATATTATTCTCTCGTGTAATAAAGTAGATTAATAAAATAAAATGAATTATTCTGCATTATTGTATTGCCATTAATATGGTAGCGTATTGTCGTTATGCCAATGGAATAAAATACTCTTTAGAAATGACACTATATGCCAACTGGCAACTGAATATTATAATCATGGATAATTGATGTGTAAAAGTAAATTGCTCTTCATGCAAAGTGGAAAACACATTGAAAATAGGAAGGAAAATGAAACCTATACTAACAATGAATCTTTTTTAACTTATAAAAGTCCAGTTCCCTGTTTCACCAAAGTCCCTGTTAGTACAAACGCGGTCGTTAGAAGTTGTTTTGCTGCAAATTTCCTGTCAAGCTTTTATGTTGTCATCAAATGAAAACAAATGGGATGAAATTACTGGATTTGACTGCTTTCTTGGTCTGAAGCTGTCTGTGTCCTGATTTATGGGGGTTCATTTTTATTTCTGCAGTATTTTTGTCTTTGGCAGCTTCTGCATATCATCTGAAAGGGGGGGTGGGGGGGAATAATGTCGCTTCATTTAGATGGAAGATAATATGTTATGAATAAAATGTTTCATTTTGTCTCTGATGACTGAGGTTTTGGCTCAACTTGGTGTGGCTTTTGCGTCCTCGTATAGTTTCGGGAAAGTAAATTGAAATTTTACAAAAATGGCTGTCTGCAGACTTTGAAGGAAAAACTGTGAGAAAAAAAAAATCATGATGGCGGGTCACTTAGAGCCAGCCCAGTATAAAAATAATCTGCTGCAGATGCAGAATATTATCTTATTTTGTTTGGGTGAACTATTGTAGAGTGGCTACTGCTTTGGTTACGTATAATGTTTTTTTTTCATTGCATTATAAATTCTAAAAACTGTTTTATGGACTAAACATCCAGTTCACTCATGTGAAATGAACTTGTAAAATCTATGGCGCCTTGTGAAAAGTGGTTTGCATTTGTATTCAATCCCTCTGAGTAAATGCATTGTGGAACCAATTTTCTATTAACCAGCTTGGTGTTTCTCAACAATTATTCCCTCCCGTCTCAGAAATTCATAACAAAGTTTTTTCTCAGACACCTATAACAAAAAATGCTGATAATCAAGTACCATGCCAAATCTTCACAGTTTTATCACAGTTTATCAAACAACATCCTAATAAAAATCATTTGAAGTTTGTGATACTCCAGCTACTAACGTTTGCAACCGTCCATAAAAAACATGCAGTCTTGTCTTTCATTGTTGCTAGCGGACACATTTGAAGAGGGAGGCACACAGAAGAGAGATATGGAAGTGCATGAGCTGAGAAATCTCTCAGGCTGGGAGGTGGTTGTGTCATCTTTGCTACAATGAGTACTTTATAAGAGGCCTCCAGACTATGGAGGGCCATTCAGCGCATTGGTGCATCCAGAAAGCTTAACCCTTTCGTTGTTAGAAATACAGAGCTCTACCTATAGCCTGTGGTCCTGGGAGCCCTTTGCACCCTGAGCCTTTCCTCGGAGAGTCACGACACCGAGCGCAGCAGAGAGACTAAATGCCCTTGAGCACAACAGGCACTTTAGCAGCAAACACATGTCAAGATGTGAATGTGCCCATTGTGCCTGACCCACCAGAGGGCTTGTAGCAGCAATAAGGGAACACTGCCAAGCTGAAACTCCCATTTACCGCCTGTCATGAAAAGGAGCATCCATGTAATTGAATGCCAAATATTTTTTATGAAATCATTCTGCGTAGCCTAAGTGATTCAGTTATTAAACAAGGTTTCAACATGCATAAAGGAGGAAAATATTAAACGTGTTTAAGACAAAATCTTGATATCCTTGGTTATATGAACTTCTCATGACTCATAAACCCTTTTACATTCTGTCGCACAACAAAAAGTCAAACGCTGATTGAATTTGATTAGCATTTTTGCTAGACAAATCTATACCAAGCACCATAAAAATTTTCTAAGAGAAAATTGAGACAGTTTTCATTTTTATTAATGAATAATTTGTTATTGTTTATATTCAGCCACCATTACTCTTATACTCTTAGTAAAACCTGCTGCAGTCCGAAGAGACGACCTCAGTATGACTCCAGGTGTTCTTGTGAAGGACTCAAAGGTGTGTTTGAAGCCTTAGAGAAGAAACTGCATCACAACACCAAACAAAACAGCAGACAGGACATAGATAAAGTTGTGGAGATGTTAAAAGCAGGGATGGGTTATAACCAGCTAGAGTGAGTTTTGAACATCTCACTAAGAATTGTTCAAGAAGCTGCAGAAAACAACAAGTGGAGTTTGATTTTAAAGAGTAATGCACAATTAAGACATAGCTATCCACCTAACCATTCAAGCTGGGTAAGGAGAGCATCAGTCATAGAAGCAGCCAAGAAGCCCTTGGTAACTCTGGAGGAGTTGCAGAGAGCCAAAGCTCAGGTGGAACAACCTGGATAACTATTAGTGTTATGAGATACAGCTAATGCTTGTCCGAGTTTATTTGACCCACTTTCAGGACAAACATGCAGGAGGTAACAGATGACTGGACACTGGGCCAGAGGCTCATATTCCAGCAGGACAATGACACTGAACAAATATCCAGAACAGAATAGTGTACATTAATGGCACAACTAAAGTCCAGACTTAAATCATTTTTTGAACCAGTGGCAAGACTTGAAATTTATTTGTCTAATCTGCAGCTGCATGTGTCTGCAAGGTCAGGGATGCTGAATCCAAATGCCTGTCGAGTTTTTCAGAATTTTATTTTTCAAACATTTGAATACTACACAAAATATTCTTCCCACTTTACAGTTGTGCACTGCTTTGTGTTAGCCTATCCAAAACAATACAGAGAAGTGTATGGCTACAGAAACACAAAAATGTGAAAAAGGTTCAGTGGGTACAAATGGTTTTGCGAAGCGCTGTAGTTCCCTGTCCTGATGCTCAGCATAGTGAGCGTGCCTCTGCATCTGATATGTCCAACCACTTATTACAGAGTGCACTGCATTGTGCCTGGGTTAGCAGGCCGGGCCAGGGAGTTTGGCGTTGTGGTTGCAGGGTGTGCGTGCGGATTTAAGATGCACAAGTGTGTGACCTATCAGTTATTTTTATGGAAAGTGTGCATTTAACTCTGTGTGTATGAGCAAGTGGCCCAAAAGCTGCCAGTCTAAAATTAAAATCCGGGTTTTCAAAATGTCTCTAATTAGAGAGGGGAGGACTGGGGTCTATTTTGAGAGCTGTGGCGGTGCACGCCCTTCCCACATGTGTGTGCACACGCCAACTAACACACATCCACATTTCCCCTGCTCGCAGTAAGTCTTATTAGACAATCCATCAAGTCCTGCAAACAGAATGTGTCCATGGAATGTGTTTCTATACACAATTTATTACAACAGTACAACCAGTGGCCTTTAAAGACATAAACAAGTAGCTGCCACACAATATTAACAAAAGCTGAATCACAGCTGCTTTACTGTAAAGCTTCAAGAAGTTATTGCAAAATGTAAAGTCCTAGATTCATCAAAACAGCCCAAACTGGAAGGCTTATGGCTGCAGAGCAGGAACACAAAGGCCAGTTTAATCACTGTCTAAAGTGTTTTTACAATTTTAATGAGGCAATTTAGTGCATTTAGCTGTTTGAGAGAGAGAAAAAGAGAGAGGAAGGAATGTGGTGTATGCCTGGCTAACATTGTCTCATTGTTCTGTGTCATAACAAGGCTCTGTTTTCTGCTCCTGAGCAAAGGTGGCTGGGAAATATGGCTGCTAATTTCTATAATTGTTTTTCAAAAGGTTGTCTAAACACATTTCTGATCATTGTTCCTTTCCTAAAATGTATCTAATGAGGAACAAAACGCTTTGTTTGTAGCCATTTTTCCTAAATCACAATGACCCTGTTTGCTACCCGGCAACGAGTTTCAACATCCAGCGCGTACCGCAAACTATTAAACAACCAAGATAGATGTTACAAGAATATGGTAGACCAGCATGCTTTCCAGTGACTGATGTGATTACGCATTGAGGAATATGGGATTACATTATATCTACAAACAGTGGGTTATTGCATCCGCAGAGATTTTAATAAATGGCCAATGTTTCATTTCACAACTGGCTCTGCCCCTCTGATTGGTGCAATAAACCAAAACAGATAAAAGTGAATGTGGCAAAGGACTTTAAAATTTTGCAATCTCTTGCCATCTTCATAAAATCACAACTAAGGACACACATTTATATGCAACACATTATTTATTGCATATCTTGCTGAATTCATTAATGACATTACCTTAAAAATCCTAACAAGTTCTATAGTACATCAAGTAGTTATTCTTCAGCCATTAAATGGACAAAACTAGTTAATTTCTCACCTTACTAAAATAATGGCCTAAGTCTTTTTTTGTTTTTTTGCCAAAAGTTATTTTTTTCTTTTACTTTTTTTTTTTTTCAAAAATCACTTTATGCAAAAAATAACAATAATAATAAAATGTATTTGTATTATAAATGAGTTTGTATATTTGTATTGGTATATAATACATGTTATTATAAGCTTGGATTTAAAACACTGTATTTAGATCATAACGGCGCCTTCATAAAATGAAGTTACTACACTGTAACAATTGCTAAAGAATGCTCATATCAGAAAGAAGCCCACACAATGCAGCCGCAGGCCTCCCCAGAACAGACATTATCTCAGCCTGTATTCCTGTGTTGTTGACCCCGAGCAGGAACTTTACGGGCCGCTGTGGTCAGACACAGGGAGAGGGAAGTTAGCGCTGGCAAAGAAACGCCGAAGTCAGGCATTTTTGGAGTAAGATAAGAAGAGAGCGGCGAGAAAGGAAAAACTAAAATAACACAAAGCCACTTGGGGGGGATGAAATTACTATGACAACACGCGGCTGTTTTTGCCAAGTTTTGAAATATGTCAGCCGCCCAATCAACAAACACAACAAGGTGATAAGTGAAATATGCGTTCGGCATCCAAATATGCAGGAAGCTCCGGTGCTGGGGACTGGGGGCGTGCGCTGGTGTCCCTCTGTCTGTGGTCTTCCTCCAATGACCTGCATTGGCATAATAAAGTCCAGGGTTTGTGTGGCACTGGCAGGTGCTGCTCCAAGTATCCAGTGTCAGGCCTTTGTTTGCTTTTTTGATTTATTGCTCACCACTGCTCCGCCTAACATGTGCAGAGGAGAGCCTGCTGCCCCTTCCTCTCAACACCTTTCCACACAAAAATAAACCTGATCGCTGCAGGAGTTCCAACTTTCTGCCCACTATTGGAATTCTCTCCGCTGATAAGAAGAAGGCCTGGGACATTTTGTCAACATCTCAACACGTATGAACCAAGGATAAACCTTGAGAGCAGATGCAGGCTCCTCAGTGGCACAGCTGAGAGAGTGGCGATGTGACTCAGAAGATAAAATGGTTTTGAAATGCACACAGAGATGTGCTGTAGCTTTTAAATCACACTGTGGTAACAGGGAGGGGGGCTTTGAAGTGACACAAATGCAGAGGAGTCACCAGACGCAGAACCAGAAAATAAAAACATTAGGGTCAACCACAGGGAGAAAAAAGGAAAACAGACAAATGTGATTAGATTAGATTTATAGTGCCTTGTAAAATTATTCAGGTCCCTTAAACTTTAATGTGAACAAAGAACAAATTTCAAGCTATTTTATTAGGATTTTATGTGGCAGAAAGTACAGTGGAAATGTGGTCAGACAATGCTATTCACGGATTTATCTTTCATTTTATTTGATGAGAACCTACACTTATTCACACAATTTTTTATATGAGTATATCTAAAATGTTACAAAGAAAATGCAGCTGGAAGCTACAGTACCTAGATACAATGACACATGGCGTGCTATTAGCAGGCATCTGCAATTTTCCTTGGCGCTGACTGACTGTGAGTGGAGATAAGGAAGATTGTAGGTGGCAGATTTTGCATTAATACTATGACAATTTCCACTGTGCACATTACTGCGTGTTAAAATATGTTTGGCGTTTGAACAATTAGTTCCAAGCATTTTTAGAGGGTTCTGAAGTAGGGCTTAATGAAGAAGTCGAAGAAATATAATATGTGGTTTTTAAAATCTTCCACAAATAAAATCTAAAAAGTGTGATTGTTGGAAGGTGAACATCCTCGCTATTCTACAGCGACCTCTAACATACTTTCTTTCTAGATTGCCCTGTGTTTATTTCCATCCATCTTCCCATCAGGTCTGACCAATTCTCCTATTCCTAAAACATTTGGGGTTGTAATGTAATAAAATATCGAAGCGTTAAGGTGGCATGAATAGTTTCACAAGACACCACGTAAACAAAGCTCCACACACTGTCATAGCCTTCATTCTCTGTTGCTTAAACTTTTAGATACTTTCTGCTGTAATAATATGTCATAATAACTTGCTATCCAAACAATGGCCACATTTTGTTTCAATATTTCCTTGGGGGAATTTGACCGAAAGTTAGTAGTCGTGGAAGCTGTGGTGTTTAGCCGCGACAGAGATAGTGGAGTGTAAAATGTCGACATTCTGGAGAGACTGAACTGAAAAAAAGCCAGCTTAACCCGAGTTTTAAAAATGACACCCATCCACAAACACCCTCTGGTTTTCATAACTTATATGTGGTTAAAATCAGTCAGTGAAAACTGAAGACAGGGCAAACATATTGAACATTTCTAAAAGAAAAGAATCCTGCAAAATGCAAATGTTTATCTATGTTTCCGTTTGTTCTGCCTCTTATTACAACATATTGTTTTAGTGATGCTGTTTAAAGTAGCAGGAGGACTTGACTTAACCAGAGGTGGGGTACAATCATAGGCGTAAATCCCGGAGGGGGCAATCTTGGAAAAGTTTAGAATTAAAAAAAAGAAAGTATATGTCAAAAATTTGGGTTATCTGCAACTATTTTTCAGTCAGTTCCCTGTCTGGGGAAAACTGCAACTGGGATTGCTCTCTGGTTTTTTTTTTTTTGTTTGTTTTTTTCTTGCCACTGTTCCATAAAAGCATTGTGTGAAATGAACAATTAGCAGTTGTCCAGTCGCCAGGTTCTCATACCTGACCTCAAGATCTCTGCAGCTCCTTTAGGGGTCAGAGCAACAGAATAAAGGGTATTGAATAAAAATACATGAAACGTTTTTTTTATACTTGTATTTGTAAAAATAAATAAACACAATTTCCCTTCCACTTTACAGTTCCTACATTTCATTTACTATGTCCACCACACAAAATCCCAATATAATTCATTGATTTTGTGGACATAGCATCAGAAAATGTGAAGAAAGTTAAAGTGTCATCAGTACTTTTGCAGGGCAATGTAACAGCCAGAAGTGTGATGTACAACTGTTCTTTTGCAGCCTCAGTGGTTGACGGTAAAAATATATCTGCGCTGCCAGGATATTTTCGCCTCAATCCCATAGAGGCAGACAACACTCATGTTCATTCAGGGCTTCACTGCAGCTGTCTTGAATGAACAGGGCACGGTGACCCCCCACCCTGAGCATTTGTGCCCACTCATTTGGGTTGGCACCCACCAGGGCCAAAGCTATCAGTCACTGGCGACAATGACAACTGAAGTATGCACGGGGAGGAGTTCGGTTATGACTTTGGTAAAAGCCACAGGAAGAAGCACAAGCCCATTCACACATGAGCTGCCACTGTACATTCTCTCCATTTGTCTGTTATCCATTAAAACATTAAAACAGACACAGCTGCTACCATGGGGCACTGAGAGAGTCTGTTTCCACTGTGATTTCTAAGTAATGGCTCTAATGCATCAAACCTCTATTTATCTCTAGACAAACATATTTTTATGATTAAATTAGCACGGTGCCTTTGCCTTGTAAAGTATTCTTACACCTTGTGGTTTATGTAACAGAGCAATAGAAGATAGTCCAAGAGTTTCTGCTAAAAAAGAAAATTGCCCTTGGTTTAAACAGCAGAAGACATCGAGTCTTTGACGGTTTCTATAAACTGAAAGACGAGAATCGGCTGAGAGACCTTTGGGAACTCTAGGGGAGCTGCAGCGATTTACAGCTCAGGTGAGAGAATCTGTTGAGAGGACAATAATTAGCTGGGCATTCCAGCAAAAAAATTGGCTTTGTGGCAATGAGAAAGGTGCTGTTCAAAGAAAGCCTCAAGACGTTTGCCACAAGCCGTGGTGGAGACACAACAAACGTGGAAGAATGTGCCACAGTCAGATCAGAACCAAATTTGAACTGTTTGGCCTAAATGTGAAATGCTAAGTGTGGCAGAAAGTTAACACTGCACATCAATCCAAAGAAACCGCAGCGGTGGTGAAACCCGGTGGTTGCAGCATCATTCCGGGGGGTCGTTTTTCTCCTCTGGGGACGGAGGAGCTGGTCAGAGTTGATAGGAAGATAGACGGAGGTAAATACAGGGCAGTCCAGGAAGAAAACCACTTCACATTCAGTCCGAAGTGCTACTTTGCATCGGTTTATCGAGTAAAATTCCAACAAAATGCATCGAAATTTGTGGCGGCAATCCGAGAAAATGTGTTGGAGTTCATGGGGTATGATTACTTTTACAAGTCGCTGTGATTGCTGTTCCTTCACTTTCCTCAAAAGACAAATAATAATTTGGATGTGAAGCGGCGCTTTGGAGGCAAAGTTATGTTGCTTCTAGAGGCGCCTTGCCTCCTCCTCTCCTCTTTCACCCCAGTGCTGCAGATCTGTTAGTCAGGGGCCGGGGAGTTTTCAGTCTCCAGGGGCACATCCCTCTGAACCGCCTGCCAAGCTTCTCCCCGCCATCCCGCCATCCTCTTTTTTTTTTTTTGGACTCCCCTCCTTTTTACTTCTTTCCCACTTCTCCTACCCCTCACGTTGAACTTTCTCCTCCTCCTCGACCTCTTATCAACCTCTAGCTTCTTTGCTTTTTTTCCACTTTCACCCCAGAACATTTCTCTTCACTCTCACCCTTATATCTGCTCTTCCCTTTCCTTCTCTCTTCCCTCCCGTCCCCTTTTCCCGACGCAGCGATCTGGCTCCTTTGCAGCCATGCATAATTAGGCCTAAACACAAGCCTGCAGAGGCTCACATCTGGAAGAAGTTTGGACATGGCAGTTTCCTACCAAGTGGACTAAATATTTAGGTTGAGAGTTACTGCATGTGGATGAACTCATGATAGAAGGGGTGGGAAAAGTAGAGGAGCTGGGGAGCTGCAGATAAAGGAAAATTGGGGACAGTAGGAGCTCATGAGAGAATATAGAGGCGACGTTCTGTATTCTCAAAGAGGAATAAGTATTATTTTGCAAAACAGCAACAACAAACAAGAAGCAGTTTTAGTAAAAGTGCAGTTCAGGCTCTGTAAAGTAGGAGGTGATAAAACTGGGTTGCTCCTTTTTGGCTGGCAGGAACAACAAACAGCTAGCTAATAGTTTTAATAAACAAATCCCCTCTGGGATTTCCCATGATGCTGAGGGGCCTCAGCTGGAATGTTCACAGGGGCCAGCTGTTGTGCATTATACGAAGCAGCCGGCCCCGGAAGCCGAGGACCGGGTGTCCTTCGGTCCTCGCCTCCTCCACTTGGAAAGAGAGCGTATCTCCAGGAGAGAGAGGCATTCGTCGAACCGGGGCAGCGGAGAGCGCTCCCCTGCCGCACCTGGGATACTGTCTGCAGGCTCTGAGCAGCCTGAGGAATGTCAGGAATAACACGAACATCAACAAGAGTTCCCAGCATTCCACATCTGGAGCTAATGTCTGAATGCATCGGGAAAAACAAAACTTTCCAGACGCCGCAATTCTCGGGCAAGGTAACAAAAATGGCGCCCCGGATTGTTTGCGCCTTGTAAACGTGCCACAGATCGCCAAGTGGCTGCACAAAAACAACCCGAGCAAAATTAGTAGGTGCGGGAACAGAAGATTATCTTCAATCACCTCTACCACTGCCAACCGAGCCATTTCGGCCTCCACTTTTCAGCAATGTGTTCTACAGATGTTTGTCTTGCCTTTATTACGCAAAATCACAAGGCCCTATAAATGGCCTGGTGGCTGGCTCATCGCCTTCATTCTTTACCTCATATGCTTGCTGCAGTGAAATGTAATTAACTCTCTCGTGGATTTCTTCTGCGTTTTTTTTTTTTTCTTTTTCTATTTTGTCACAGATGAATGCTTCCGATCATCACACGAATGTTCATATCAAGGATAAAACGAATATCAAAACACGCAACATCTCAAACACTGAAATCATAAATTGTCTAACAGCATGAAGTAGGCTAAAAGATCCCAAATAAGTAAAAAAAAATACTTTCTCAGAGAGAAAAAAAAAATCAAACGAATGTGACACAGTTGTTCATATTTATCGGTTTAGAAAGAGTTAAGCAGTTATTTCTAAGACTTTGGGATGCAAGCGAACCACAGCGGGAGCCATTACATACACTGGAAAAAACATGGAACAGGTGGTGAACCTTCCCAGGAGGTAATGGCTCACCAAAATTACTCCAAGAACAACTTCTTAAGGAACAAAGACATTACTTGCCTCAGTTAAGATCAATGTACCTGACTCAACAATAAAAAATAAGTAGAAATTGCATCCATGGGACTTTCCACGCTGAAACTATTGGTGACCAAAAACAACACAAAGGTGCGTCTCACCTTTGCCACAAAAAAATATATATATTGTTGAAATTTTCTGTGTATTGACTAAGCAAAAGATGGGCTTTTCGGAAGGTGTGCCTACCGTTCCATAGGTAAGGTAGGTACAGCGCTATGGCGCTGACACAGACTTTCAAAAAAAAACTAAACAAAAACATGTTGCCAACATTGAGACATGGTGATGGTGAGGTAGAAAGCGCAAATAATGTGGGAATGAGCTACATGTGAAGAAACTCTGAGCAGCTGTGAAGAAAGTTCTGCATTGCAACGGACCAAACCCCCCCAAATCAGACCAGCAATCTATCAAGAATGATTGTGTGTTTTGGCCCGTGTTGAGGCGCTTTTAAGTTTGCTCCAAAAGAGACCACACAATGAAGCGCCTCATAATTAAAAATATCGAACTAGGACCAGCGCCGTTCCCGCTCTCAGAAGGAGACGGAGAGGCAGGGTGTGTTGCTGTCTTCGACGTGAGAGCCGGGTCACTGGTTCAACCGCAGACTCTGATATAAAACACTCTGAATGTGTTTCTGTTTATTCATGTTTTTTGCAGCGCAGAGTCAGCTGGACCATGTTGTGGAGGTGGAGGGCTGAAGGCAGAGTGCCTGGCTGAGGCAAATTTAAAGTGACAGAGTTGTGTCAAAGAGGCTGGACTTGATGATGAGCACAGAGCTTCTTAATGCTTCACAGAGACGCATCCCTTCACGTCAACGTGAGAGTGGTTCAAGATGGAAACGTCTGACCTTACAAGTTCAGCAACAGCTACAGGTTCTCAGTGCAGTGCAAACTGACAACGTGGAGGTGATCCAAGTGCAGTGCCTTGCAAAAGTATTCGTACTTCTTGAAAATTTTCTTTTTCTTTTTTTTTTTTTAAGTTGCAACCTCAAACGTCAGCATGTTTTATTGCCATTATATGTAGAGCGACACAAAGAAACTCTTGATTGTGAAGTAAAAGGAAAATATTCTCTAAGAATTTTCACAAAGTCACCATTGGATTTAGGTCTGAACATTGGATGGATGCTTTGATGTAAATTCTTCCATTGTAGCTCTGATTGTATGTTTTCCTGGCTTGTTGGAGGTGAATCTCTACCCAAGTTTCAGGTTTTTTGGATCCTCCAAAAGATTTCCTTCCAGGAATGTCCTGTATTTATTGTTGTTTATTTATTTTTTAAAAAAGACAATGCACATTATATTATCTGCCCTAGTTAACCATAAAGGCTAGTTTTCATCTGTAGTCCCTAAAGTAGTATGTAGCTCCATTTAGCTTCAGGTAACTAGCAAACCTTTGAGCAGCTTTCCTGTCCCTGCTAAGCAAAAGCATGATGCTGCCACCACCATGTTTCACAGGGCTGGAGGGTGTGTTCAGGTTGATAAGCAGTGCCAGTTTTCTGCTACTCATAGTGTTTTGCATGCAGGCCAAACAAGTTACATTTGACTCTCATCAGGACCCTCTGCTATGTTTACTGTGTGCCCTACATGGCTTGTAGCAAACTGTCGTTCAGCAATGGCTTCCTTCTGCTTTCATTGAGGTCCAGTTTGTGGAGTGCATGCCCTGCAGCCCTCCCAGAGCCACCTTCTCTGATTAATGCCCTCCTTGTCCTGCCTGCCAGTTTTGATGGGCAACCATGTTCTGGTAGTTTAAAGGTTTTGCCATTTTCTTCACATTAAACAGATGATGGATTGAGCCATATTGCTATATCAGAGAAATTTACTAGCCTGCCTTCTGAATGTTGCACTGGGTTGCTTTTGGGGGTATCTGAGTAAAGGGGTGGGTGGGGGGGGGGGGGGGGTGTTTTGCGGGTTTTAACAAAAAAAGAAACTGATCAATTTTGCGGAGAAATAATTTTGAAAGGGAACTGTAAGTCTGCGCATGGGAACTTTTAAGTCAATAGTGGCAATCGTTGAAAACACAGTTTTCGCCGGAGACGTGCTTGACACACTTTGCTCAAGTAAGAGGACGCAGTCTGAAAGGAAGGAACCTGGATGCACATGAGTGTGTTCAGAAGTTAATGTTTCTACTTACAGAGTGACGGTCCTGTTGGGGAACAAACTGAAGTCCGGAAGTTCAACCAGCTCCTCCTTGCTGCAGCTCACCCTCCTGCCCACAGATTGAGGGCTGTGCGCCTTGGGGCGATCCTCCGTGCAGCTGCAGCCGCTGGTGGAGGCGAGTGGCCCAGGGCAAACCTGGACGAGTCCCGCTCCGGAGGCGGACAGCAGGAGCAGCATCAGTACCAGACGCCCCGGCAGCAGAGGGATGCCAGCTGCGGGCGCAACCATTGTCCTTCGCCTGGATCTCACCTCAGCTGCACCCCCGCCTCCAGTCATCCCATATCTCCACCACGAAGATCTCGGTTGGAGTTTATGAAAAGGAAGAATGAAGAAGCACGCTGAGCTCAGTTAAATAAATGAATGAAGGGTGAAAGTCTTTCGCTCAGCAGTGAACTCCCATCTCATCCGGTCATTCCAGAAACATCAGAGGCGCTGATTTCCCAAATGTCCCGTTATGTCATGGCAGCCTGGGCGCACGGCTCCCCTTTGCTCCAAAAGGTTATTAAATCCAAAGGACGAGAGTCCATCCGGTGGCTTACAGCAGTTATACCAGCGATGGCTTTCTGGGTCCTGGAAAACTTGGTTGTGATTAAGACAGAAAATGGATTTACACTTTTTTTCAGGACTCACGGGAGTGTCCAAACTACCGTTATCTTGCCCTTTGAAAGTCAATCCACGCGCTGCTGAGATTTACCGCAGGACCCACGCACATTCATTCCGAGTCGCAACTATTTCTAAAGAAGAGATGAATAAATTAACTTTACTGTCTTGTTCCGATGATTCTTTTCAAAGTTTTCCTCGGCTTTTTCCTCGATTCCCGGGAGGTCCCCGCACTCTCACGCACAGTTTAAACTGAATTTAATCGGGAGGAAGGGAGGGAGGGAGGGGGGGACGGGGGACGGAATGAAGTCGGACAAGAAAGGAGTTTGTTCCTCATCTGCTCCCGTCTGATTCCTCAAAATAAAACGGGGGTTTTGCCTGTATGCCTCTGTCAGTCTCACTCAGTTGAGGGTATACTACCCAAAGTGCGCCCATTCCTTCCCCGTCTGCGCTCTTTTCCCCGCGGTCCTAGCGCATCCGGATCAGGGTCATCCCACCAGAAATCACTTCATACAGTCCCAGATCCGACCCAACACTGAATGAGGCCCTGATTGGATGATTATGTTAGGGGACAACTTCCTATAACACCTCAGACAATTATTGTTATTATTTTTATTTTATTTTGTGTTTTTGCGCTCCACAGTAATTACAGAAAGGTGTTCTGTGCTCTGCCTCCCCACAGTTACAATACATGATACGGCTGCTTGAAAAACAAACAGTTCAATAATTTGAACTCATATTACAGAAATATACTACCACAGTCTATTACGGTTAATTTACGGAGTTACGGGTAATGAAAGCCCAGAATGTATTTTCAGAAAATTACAATATTACATAAGAGCAATGAAAATCCTTTCTAATTCAAAACTGTTGTGTTTTGACGTTGTAGGCTTGGAATGGTCCTGTCTAATCCCAAAGAAAACTACCAACTGAACAATCCAGAAGACACTGACAAAAGTTGCTTCCCTAAGAAGCTGACTGTTCACAGAGAGCCACATCCGAGCGGAAAGTCGAGTGGATGGACAAAAATGTGGTAGGAAATGTTGCACAAGCAAACAGCTATAACCACGGCCTTGAAAGGAGTTTTGAAGTAAAGATTATGCAAGTGTTTGAGGAGACACAAAAGGTGGACTGCAGCTGGAGTCAATTCTTCAAGAGCTGAACGCACCAACGCATCAATGACATGGGCTTCACTTTTTACATTTATGGTCCTCTGTCATTCCTGAACCAAATGTCTTATCAAGGCTGATTGATAAGATTAAAGTAAATTTCACATTTTACTTCCAAATCAAAATTAAAGAGTCTGGAGGAAAACTGGAGAGGAACGGAGTTTACGCTTATTGAGTTTCCACAGGCAGAGATGATTTGGGGTGGCATGTCATTTACTGCTGCTGGTCCACTGTATTTTACCAAGTCCAAACTCAGTGCAGTCACAACATTTCAGACCATTTCCTCCTTCCTTATGCCAAGAATCTTTTTAGAGATGCTGATTTTGTTTTCCTTCAAGAGTTGACACCTCTCCGTACTGCCAGGAATGCCGATACTTACTTTAAAACCACAGGCTGATCTCCTGGTGTACAAGCAACCATGGTAACGTCTTGAGTAAATGTGCAGTACAGTACAATCACTACATGCTCTCGGCCAGGTAGAACTTTTTTATTAGTCTTATGAATAGTCAAATCTTCTGAGAAGGTACTAGAAATAATAAAATTACTAGAAATAAGAGTAAAATTATATCACCTAGTGTGTAATTAGTTTAAAGTATAGATAGCATATTTAACTTTTATTGAATTATTGAAAGGTATTGTCCGAAAGATAAGCAAATATATTGAGCCTTTAAGATAAGATAAGATAAATCTTTATTGTCATTGTCCTTGTGACAGTGACAATAAAGATAGTTTAAATAGTTTAATAGTTTAAATAACTATATCATAAATAAAATGAACTAGCTAATGGGCAGGATGAAGAAAACTGACTGTCTCATCAGTTTTTCTTTACTTCAAGATAACTAAAGTATACATAACTTTACAGTTAAACCTCAAATAGCTAAACCATGATGTCACGCAGGGAAACTAATATAACAACAAGTAGCTTTCGGAAAAAGCAAAATTTCCTCAATAAAGAACAGGGAATACTATTGTTTTGAATTAGCTGCCTCCATCTACAACACAGGAAGCTCTTGCTTTCAATGTGTGTCTGGGCTGGAGGAGCAAAGTAAAGTTATGAATGAATGCCGAAAGCCTCTGGTGTATTGTGTGCCTGAGCAGATCAAAGACTGTCCATTCAATCGGCGGGAACGAGAGGAAGCAAAGACTTTTATAGATAGGGTGCACTTCACTAAATTCTGTATTGTTCCTGGAAAAAGACTTATGATCAAATAGAGCACTGTAAGCGTGAAAAAGAACAAAGCCGGAGCTGTAATAATGCTGGTGATAAGTGTTTGTTGGCAAGGCTGTTCATTTTACAGTGTTGGAGCACACAAGACAGCAAACGACACTGCTCAAAAAAAATAAAGGGAACACTTAAACAGGTGTTTAACACTTAAAGTGTTCCCTTTATTTTTTTGAGCAGTATATTTTATTTTCCACAGTGTCTCCAGATCGTCCACTTCTCAGGTCTCCCATGCTTACTTCTGTCCACTTCACTCTACGAGTTTCTAATGGGGTTTGATTTTGATTTGATTTGAGGTCATTTTTCCTAGACTGTCTGGTGCTACCACTCATGTAGCAAAACCCCCCAAAAAACCTGACTTTGCATGTTCACCTTGTGCTTGCGTTGGTTCTCCAACTTCCTGCCACAGTCCAAAAACTTGCATGTTAGGTTAATTGGTTGGAGCCTTTGTGCATGTTGTTTGTCCTGTGATGGACTGGTGGTCTGACCACGGTGTACCCCGCCTCTCACCCAGTGACCAGTCGAGGTATGCTGCAGCCCCTCGTTCAATTTAAGTATTTTGACAAAGTACAAAATTTAGTTTAAAACCACCGTATTAAAGACATCATGCAGCCTAAAAAGGTTCATATCACCTTGTTGGGGGGAGGAGAATGTACAAAAAACTGTTGCATTTCAAGTCTACTTCAACTAAGTAGAGTTTTATGTTTGACAAAACTAAGTGCAGTGTTAATGGGTGAAAAGCTCAACCTTAATCTCTTCTGTCCGGGTTTCTGATAAAGCCTCAATAGAGTTGAACAAATTCAAATTTACAGATTTACAGTTGTAATGGTCGGACAGAACAGGATTTATTTTGCCGTCACTCTAAGACAATCGGTCGGTATGAATATACCCAAACGGTTGCCAATGACACATAATGACCCCAAGATGTTACACCTGTCCATCTTGCTTTGTAGATGTTTTTCTTCATCCCTGCATGCGTTGGTAAAATAAACCTGAGTATTTGTCCAGCCTCGTTTGCCTTAGCTCTAGTTGTTTTAAACTTTGGTGTAGTTAACCTGATTCTCACCAAAGGCCAGTTTGGTTCAGTAAATATTTTCTTGTTGCCTATTTCTGATTTTTGAAGATCAGACATTTGCCTTACTTACAGTAAGTGACATGTTGTTTTGTCTTTCCCATTTTGAAGAGTGGGACCTACGATGGATTATATTTATACCCAGGTGAAAGAGGAAGACACATATTTTATCTTTTCTTCCACCAAAGCCCACTTAGAATGTTTTCTAGGAAACTTATCTTTATTCCCTTAATGCTTTGCTTCTTACTGGATGTCATAGACAACAGTAAGCTCATCATAGTAATAATGCCGGCCTGTTTTGTAGCAATCTCCACAACAAAAAGCTAATGCAGTGAAACCCTGCTGGCTCTGAATACAAATGGGTTTTTGTCCACTTCAAACATGTCAAGCTGTAACTAAACATAAATGTTTCAAAGTTGACTGAGATTGAGAGTGTTGCTCTTTGCATACCATGTTGTTGATGTTGTAAGAGTAGTGAAATATATGGACTTCCAGATCTTCCGAATGTGTTTGCACAAACGAATACTTTGATTTAATCCCGGGTCTACTCTGAAAGAAAAAATAATATTCCCAAACCTCAATCTTTTTTTTTTTTTCAAATTGAGCTCCACTTACTTTATCTTTCACTTTGGTCTGCGGTTCAGTTTTATTTTTTTTAGCTGTGTGCACAAAAAGTTCCGAAAATACAGAAGATTACTTCTGTTTTAAAAATACTTTTTGATATACGAGAGGCCTGGGAGGACAGAGGCTGTGGTGATTCAAATCTGGAGAGCGTTTCAAAATACGAGGCGGTGCAGGAGGAAAGCTTTTGAAAAGGTTACTTCTTGCAATTGGGCTTGACATGTGTTCACTAACACATTCAAACTACAGGTTCCCCAGTCATGCAAGCAGCCTGGCAGTATATAATAGTGCACTGTGCTCTGACCCCTGCAGCAGACCCCCGGTTTGTTATTCCTGTATGTGATACTGTACTCTGGAGCAGGCTCAGACAGCCAGCATGGTTACTAAAAGAAAGCACAAGGAGTAGATGGGCGCCTGTTCTGTAATGAAACAGAGGGGTGTTTATCCAAGCTGTTAAATAAGGCTTCAAGTGCAACACCCCCCTCCAGCCTCACAAGGCCCAAATCTCTCTCATCTGGAGAGCACAGTTTCCATTTTAAACATTGCGTCCCAAACTGCACATTACATCAAATTGTACTTAATGGTATCCAGACAAACTTTAATGTCGTTCCAACATTTTCTCTGCAGCCCCCAACCCCCTTCGCCCTGTATAGCTAAGCAAGCAATCTCTCCTTTCTCTGTTCCACATCTGGACTCCATCCCAGGTGAAGAATGGAGAAAGCAGAGAACACTGGGAGAGAAAGAGAGAGAGAGAGGTGAATCGTAGCAAGGCTTGGAAGTGCAAAAAGACAAACTATGCTAATGTTTGATTTGGATGACAAATATTAAGAGATAGCAGTTCATAAGAGGCATGAGCTGTGATTCCTCCAGAGGGACAGGATTTTCCTATTGTCCCACAGATGGTTGAGAGGAAATAATCAAAACATAGGAAACTTTTCTCTGCACAATTAAGAGCAACAGACCAAGTGACTGTTGAGATGAGGTATAGTACAGTATTGTGTTTCTTCCACTTCCAGCCAGGAAACTTTGTGTTTAGTAACACAGTTACACCTAGTGGCATTACATAGAAAATGGCAACAGAGACTCCCGGTAGCTCAGCTATTGCTACTCTTTAAAAGGTTGGTTGGGGGGCTTATGTAAAATTGACTTTTTGAATCAGTAATGTTTGTGTTTTCTTGCTCGTTAAATATCAACTTCTAGCTTGAATACTGAAAACTCAAAATAATTTATAGTTTGTCCATCCGCTATAAACTCTTGAATAACTTCTCTATCACTTTTGGCTTGTAAAGCAGTTGACCTGAAAGATGCACTAAAAATTGGATCAAAAATGTTACATTGAAGGACAAACACAGGACATATAAAAGCTCTAATCTCTTTAAGAAAAAAAGATGGTGGAGCACCATCATTTAAAAACAAGTTGAATTGTCACCATAAAACAAAAGCTTGCTGAAAAGTTTGCAAAATGCAACATTTGTTACTACTACACATTTTAACCAGGGTTAAATAGCTTACCGAGTCTACACACAGTTTCCCCAAATCCACATGGATAAAATAATTTTTTTTAAACTGCAGCAATAGCACCATCTTGTGGTAGATAATAGAATTGTGTAACCATTTATTGAAAGTGTAATATTTTACATTAAAATTCAGTGTTACGAGATGAACTAAGGTCAGTACTAATTATAACCTGTCCTAACCCACTACTGTAAACTTTACATTCATCACACTAATAAAACCTTAATGCTGCCAGACGTTATTGAGTTTGAATAAATATTTTTGATTTCTCGATGTAAGGGCCTTCAGTGGAGCTTAACCTGTTTGGTTGGAGTAACAAATGAACATAAGGTCAAACGCAATTTAAAAAAAAAAACAACTGTTTTAAACATTTAACTGGTTAGCTGTAACAAAAGAAATATATATATATATATATATATATATATATATTAAAATTCCATGAGTTGCATTGACACAATTGTTGCAGTTGTGAACTGAAGAAGGCATAAGATAAATTACCCAACATAACTCCAATAAAAATGACAAGGCAGGAAATTAGTCACACATTAAACAGACCTTCAAAGTCCTCCCAGGAGAGACTTCAGGTTGTGCAACTTTATTATATTCCACAAAAAATGTGAAGATTAAAGTCCATCTCCGAGTACTTCTGGAACTGGACATGTGCTGCAGTATAACTTTGTATCACATCAACTGTCCCATGCTTACAATATGCATTTTAAATGATCTACATTATATCATCATCAAAAGAATATCAAAAATATTTATATATTGAAAAGATATTTTGTCCCTCTAAATTAGCAAAAGAGCCAAACAACAAGCAGAGCCCTGCGCCCCTTGCTTTACCGATTCTTATCATTTCATTTTACAAATAAGTACAGATAAATTCAAGAGGCATTTTGCCCTGAATCAGCCACTCTCCACAACTCTACAATAACTTGGCAACCATCTTTTTTTCTAGACTTTGTCATGTGGAAACACACACAACCATTCACACACACACAAAATGAAGCAATGCTTAACCAGTGTTTGCATGAGAAAGCATGCAATCACACACACTCGCACAGCACCATCTGAACAACTTTAAGGCAGCATTCAGAGTTGATTAGTTATTGGTCCCTTTTTTTATTCAATCTGAAAATTCTCATACTCTGTTCTACTCATTTTTTTTATATATGTTTTTTTTTTTTTAAAGCATCTGTGTTCTTACATCTGGCCTGAGTATTATGTGGGCAAAGAATGACAGAGACCATGAAGGATGAACCATATTGGGAAAAAAGTTCTCATAAAGCAAAAAGTAAGGCAATAAAGTGTATATTATACATTGCATTATTTGATTAAAGATTAAAGATCAGAAATTAATGTAATGTCAACCCCACAAAAAATATTTCCAAGGCGTATCGGTGAGTCAGATGAGGTGGTGCTTCATTGAGGCAAGCAGCGCTCTGCGCAGAGTGGAACAGGCGTGCAGGGGCCAACTCATTGGCGGGGGGACACGGTGGTCTGAATGGAGTTGCCTGGGCCCTGATACCTCTCTTTGGCATGCTTCTCACAATACATTACATTTCCAACCCAAAAGTGACCTCTCATCTTCAGGTTAAGCCCGCAATCTGTGCAGGTGTAGCACTCCGGGTGGCGGAAGGAGCTGTCCGTGATGCGCACTGCCTGTGTCCTGTGGAGTTGAATAGAGAAGTAAACATGTCAGATATTTGAAAAGCATCTTATTTTCTGTCTTCTCTGATTCGCTCTGCCGGATAAATGCAGTCTGTTCCACTTTTTTATTCAAAGGTTCGTCCTTTTTCCAGTTCTTACTAAATTTCTTTCTGCAAGTACAATATGTTTATCAATTTCAGATGGCGCTTCTGTAAGTGCCCCCTTAATGTATATTTAATATTAAATTCACAAAAAAACCATACAAAAGATAGATACATAAAACAAAACCTTTGGTCCATAAATACGAATGTTCCACTGCCTCAGCAATGTGGAAAATCTCAAAAAGCCTAATTTGAGGAGCTTACATATACTTATTTGGCATAAATGTAATTAATTCTGAGCTTTCAATGATCCATATAAATGTATTTTTCCAATTTGGAATGATGCAACTAATGACTGCAAAGAACTTGGAAAGACAAGAATTGGGTGCCCAAGTTTGAGTTTGTGGATTTTTTGTTCCACAGGCTGGTCCCCACAAGGGAAAACGCTGTTTTTGGGTCAGAGGTTAGATTTAGAACTAAGGTGTGAATTGAGTTTTGGTTAGGGTTAGGTATATAATGGATAGGGTTAGGTATATAATGGATAGGGTTAGGTATATAATGGTTAGGGTTAGGTATATAATGGATAGGGTTAGGTATATAATGGTTAGGGTTAGGTATATAATGGATAGGGTTAGGTATATAATGGTTAGGGTTAGGTATATAATGGTTAGGGTTAGGATAAGGAGAAGGTTTAGGCTGTAGAAATAAATGGAAGTCAATGGAAAGTCCCAACAAAGATAACCACGCAAACGTGTGTGTGTGTGTGTGTGTATCTACATGTGTGTGTTTGGGATCATTGACCTTTCCAAACATCCAACTGTATGTAAAGTCCATCAAAGCTCAAACCTGTGTCACTCACAACAGGAAAACAGTTTTCAGATTGTAGATGTAGAAAGAAATCTCTGCTTTAAAATCTGTACATTGAACCTGTTTAAAAACTACAGGTCAGAGATGACAGACATTTTTAATTTACAGGAACCACCAAGGCTCAGACTTGGCATTAAGTGGAAGCTGCTGGGACATCAGCATCATGGTCAAGTGTCTTATGGATCATAAAGATGACAAGAAAGAAGTACCTGCACAAAAACTGTGATGAAAGATTGACTGAAAACTGCAGCTGCCCAAATGGAGAAGTCAAATGTATTTGGGGAAAAATCTTTATTATCTAGCTGAAAATGATTAAGCAGTAGGAATGTTTCAACTCCAGGAGAACATTTGAACAGGAACTAAAAAGCATAGCGGAGGCAGCATCATGCTGAGGGTTTGTTTTACTGGCACTGGTGCACAGGACAAATATGAGAGCTTATCTAAAAACAGCTTGATGGTTCAAGCTTTCAATGATCCCAAATCAAAAGCTGATAAAGCAGGCTAACATTAAGTTCATTGAATGGTCTTGATTCTATTGAAAGTTTATGGAATATGCTAAAAAAGTTGAGCCTGTGCCAGAAAACCCACCAACATAAATGACCTCTACAATTTATGGACGGATTTATGGTCAAATATGCAGCCAGAATTAAAAAAAAGAATGTCTATATCTCCAAAAAGACTGGCTTAGCAACTTGCTAAAGGACATTTATCCATCCATATCAATGGGGATGTATGAGAGTTTCTTTAGTTTTGAGCTTATCTGGATTAGAGAAAAAATACAAAACAAACTCAAACTTATGCATCCACATCTTGTTTATAAAGTTAGTTGATTTTTTAATGTTGTATACTCCTTTAACCCTTGATAAATAACTGTTCAAATGCATTATTAAAAGTTCAACGCAACATTAAGATTGGTGTGTGAACACAACCTCTGATGGAAACCATACACTACCTCAGTGGTAATAAAACTACAGGAGGACTTACACAATGCTTGTGCCACACTTCTCACAGGTGTGGTGTTTGCTGGCTCCTGTAACAGATGTGCTCTGTTTCGGTGGGTTGGGGGAAAGCTTCCCCGGAAACCGCAGGGCTGCCTCTGAAGACAAACATAGATATAGACAAACCTGCTGATAAAGACTTTCTGACAACATGCTTTTCCAACTTTTTTTTTCCCCTTTCAAATTTAGAAAAAAACAAAACAATTCTCCTGACTGATGTAAATCCCCCACAGAGTTGCAAATCCGCATGCTTCTAACCTTTCTCATCAGCCTCCAGCACTTCTTGCAGCATTTTAAAGGTGTTGGACTGACGAGGTGGCGTGCGTGACTCCTTGTTCTCCTGGATCATCTTGTACACCTCCGAGTTCCTGTCAAACCTTTGCATGGCAAAGTCAGAACTGGAACTACTGCAGAGGGAAAGCAGAATAACATAGATAACAGTTTAGCAAACACTAGAAACCCGAGGTCAAACTAGTTTCCACCCAAACATGACATAATCAACATTAATCCTTTGGCCTTATAATCCTGTATAAGATTTTCAAAATAGTGATCATACTGGTTTCATGCTTCTACTCAAGCAACTGAACTTTGAACTAAGATACTATTAAAATTAGGACAAAGAAATAAAATAATGTCTGTCCCTCCCACTGGTTCCACATATCAAAAGCTATCGGTAGATGTGAGTGTTTGCCGTTGGCAGGAACTGGTTGGGCAGGTATTCTCCAGTAAGGCCAGGTGTTTGGTGCCTTGCGCCTGTTGACAACTCGTCGCTCAGAATCAGTCAGCGAAACCTGACAGGCTGTCCAACCTGTTGCCACTCAGCAAAATACTTGGAGAGTTAGCCATCAACACACACGTGTTGCAGGAAGAATCTTCAACAATTCAATGAGCTCACCCTCAAAACAGCAACCAGCTTGGTTGCAGCTCAAGCTGGTCAATGTAATATCAGCAAAGGGTCAATGAAGGACCTCGTTTCGAATGCTGAATTTGGTGTTTGATTATTTTTTAGAAGCATATCAGTAACAAACTTAATAAAAAAATGGATTTCCATTTAGGAGTATATGTTAAAATATTTTGACATTTATTTCTTCACAAATATCCAAATTCCCTTCTTTCAGACAATTTCTATATATTTCTATATATAAAAAAGCTAATATATATATACATATATATATATATAAAGGTGTGATTACAATCAGTAATTACAAAACCTGAATATTTCATAAAACTGATGTTATGGTTTCACCAATAAATGGACACACCACACCAAAAAAAAAAAAAAAAAAAAACATAAAACAAGGTAATGCAAAATACTGACTAGATGTTAGAATTTTAATTAAATGAAGATAATTTAAAATCTTTGATATCCGTGTTTTAATAAATCAACAAACATGTCGTGCACAGCTGAAATGATAAATGGAGAGGAATCTTTATTCATCTTACAATTTTGTATTTAGGCTTTCAAACTAGTTTGATTGAACTTATAAACATAAAAAAAAAGTTGTTGTTTTTTAACCAAGTAGGACTTTTGTACAAAAGCTTATAAGCTTAGGTTTTCTGAGTTAAACTTTTATTTCTTTTTTGTATGCTTGCTTGTCTGAATTGTATCGGCTTCAGACAGGACTCTGTATCAACATGATTTCAACAGGACACAAAAAACAAACATGCTTTGGGCCTTTCCTCTGCATCAATGAGAAGGTCCAGATTGGAAACAGACCTCTGAAGCACGACCTCCAAGTTTTCCACATGCAGAGCTCCACCCAAAGCTACCCATTTCCCCCTTTTCCTCTCACATTATTCTAACAAACAGTCATAAAACAGCTGAAAAACAGGAACAGACAACAAACCCACATTAACAAGCAGTCACGTACACTGACAGGTGATTTAAAAACTTACAGATTTAATACATCCAAATGCACCGATACTTCCTAAACACTGAGTGGCGTTAAATATTATCACATCTGCAACAAGCACTTGCATAGATTATCTATGACACAAAGATAGTGCCCGCTGACACAAAGTTGCAGCAGGCCAAGAGAAGTAATGATAATCTAGTACATAACCAAAACAGAGTTCAGACCGCTAAATATCTGGACCTAACTTCCTGCTGGCAGAAAGAAAACAAATCCAACTTTTGTGCTGAATTAATATCTAAATGACAACTCAATGACTCACCCCAGAAAGAAGAAAACGTCACAGGAAAAGCACAACTCTGCAAAAAAGCCCCTGTAATTTCTAAGTCTGTGAAACAACTCAGAACATGGAAAAATAAAAAACTAATATTGTCAGAGACTTCACTCTGAACCAGACGAGACAGAAAAACAAGATTGTGAGTGAAAGGTGTGCCCCGGGCTGAAATTCATTGGCCACGCGGCATGAAGGAGGCGTCACTGCTTCTCTGATTGGCTGCAGACAAGCGGGGAGAGGCTTATTGTGCTGGCTGGGGGCTACAGACAGGGGGCCAATCAGGGGGAGAAATAATTGCTCTTTTTTGGGGAATATCAAGTTCTTGGACAGGACTTGCAGCTGCAGACATGACCTGTGGGTAGCCTGAGTTAACCAGCAGGGAACCAGGGCCAAAGCAAACTGTCCTGCGCGGTCAAAACACAGACACCAGCTTCTGCAGCAGAATGTGTGGATGAAAGGATTAGAAAAGGAACTACAAGAAACTTTTTTTTTACATTAACAAAATACATTCCAAACAAAGGTCAGGAGGCAGCATTTGAACACTGGAAAATGAGTCAAATTACAGCTCCATCAACTCCAAGGGCGCGGCTCCGAAACTCTGCAGAGTGAAACTGTACAGAGCTTCCCGAAGGCTGAACATTTTATCACTATTCATTAGTTCAGTCAGATGTTTCTACATGCTTGCATGCAAAAACATGGAAGCTGCTAGAATGCTCGAGCATGCTCATAATGAGAATAAACAGTCAGCTGCATAGCTGAAAAACAAAATCATTAAAATACATGATTCACACTGAAATTAATTCCAGTTTTAAACCATTTTCCACACAGGCCTTTCAGAGAAAGATTAGCTAAGAGTAGGAGAAAATCTCTCCAGAAAATATATATTTAATCAAAGAGAAAAAAAAGTTAAACACAAAGACTTAAATTCCATTTTTAAAACCATATATATCTGGGCAAACAACATCATAAAGAGTGTGTTATTCTAAGTGGCTTTCACACCTGAATTTTGCAGGCATTTTCTTGACAAACACCATGAGAGATGATGAATGATCACCATCAGATGGTGTATAGTAAACTTTCAACCTTATGATAAAAATACAGAAGTAACATCCTACGATTTCAGTTTTGGCCAGGATGCCATTTATATTTTCTCATGGACTGACTGGAAATACAAGGAATCAACAATTTCTCTGCTGTTCTCACAAAACAATATTCCTCATACAGCTGGCAATGTAAAAAAAAATCAACAATAATTATATTTTTTATTATTTAGGTTTACTCACATGTCACTTGAAAAATGGCACTGTTTTGTTTTTAATCAAATATCAAGACATTTATTTGTAATCATTCATTTATTCTGGTGTAAAAAGTATATTTTCAATACATTTAAAAAAAATAGCGCACATGGTGTTCTTTAGTTTTTTTTAACCTCATCTAAAGTTAATATGTAGCTAAACTGAGAAGCTGAAGTCAAGTTTCTTGTTTATGCACATAAAATTGGTCATTAAAGCCAATTCTAAATGATTGCTTGACTTAAGATTTGTTGAAAAATTATTTTTATTTTCCTAACAATTTTCTTCAAGCTGTTCAAATTCGTACTTCTAATTAAAAGCAACTTTTTGAATTAAATATTTATTACACTTCAAACATTTATCCCATGCAAGGCATCTCAAAGAAAGCATATTTAGAATTTTATTTATTATTTCATTAATATTTAAAAATCCAATGCTTTTTGAGAAATCGTTATATAAAACTACATACAGCCTTGTTCATCTGAAAAATGAAAAATTAGAGTAATTTTCAATTGTAATTATGGAAACTTTTTAATATAAAATATAAGAACAAACATTTGGTCACAAAATGGGGAGTAAATAAAAACTAAGTGACAATATGAGGAGAGTTAACCTGCGCCTGGGGGACATGGGAACATCGCGGTCAATGGGGCTGTGAGGTGAGTAGCGTCCTGGTGGGGTTGGTGTCCTGCTGGACCCAGAGGGGTGTCTGAAGTCAGAAGGAAAAAACTCCTAGAAGAATAACAAAAAAATAAATAAAAAGGTACAATGATACAAAAGCAAGTATCACAGATTAAAGACTTACACATAGACTGTGAAAACATAGAAATTTGTTTTCTCTTACACAGGTGTAAGAGCAAAATGACATTTCTCTTCTCGTAGCTTATCAGCGCATTAACTCATTTCTTCTGCGATGCCTGACAAATTTGTGATTTGTCAGAAATTAGAATTGGACGTAGATACTATACTAACAAATACTGAAGAAAGAGTGGCCTATGAGCACATAAGTGCTGTGCACTTGAGTGTCTTGTAAAGTATGAAACGTCCTGGGAAGAACAAACTTTGTTCATGCCAGCTGAAGAAAAATTATTTTTTCATCTGTTCGTGTGGGGGATGTAGAAGCATAAAGAAGGGGGACCGGTTCTGATACGCTCATACAGAAAGCAAAATCCTGATTCTATCAGGCTCTAAACCTCAGATGACATCAGTTAAACACAGCTACATGATCCAAAAATCAAAAACAATGATAACCCAAGTACTGCATACAAAACAATAGAGGTTACACATCATCACATGTGAATGAAACATATGTTACAGTTTCATCCAGCAAAAACAATACATCATCTGACTTTGTTTTTGATATCCTGAGTTTCTATTAACAACCAACATCCATCACTGCTGTGCTGATGAGTATCAGCAGCCTGCATCAACATTTTAAACCCAGATCACCTTTTATAGCAAGAAACTTGCTTCATTCCATCATCTAGTTTTAACCACTCCAAATGTTCTGTGTTAATAACAGTGTTGGTTTTATAAATATGCTTTTATACCCTTTAATAGTTTTCATCATGCGTTTTACATCAGCACCAATCAGGAGAGAATGTTGATTCATTCCATGAATTACGTTCTTCTACCAGAAGAGGGAGCCACATACCAAGTGAATACCATCAGCTAATGAACAATGTATCTCAACAGATGCGAATTGATGCGTCAGCTACTTGGATAAAAAGACACCTAAGCATATACTTGCATTAAGAGCAATGGTGGATTTGTTCAACTTAAATTATATCAGTATTAGAAGGTTATGTTAAAATGACAAACTACATGGGTGTACACTCTGAACCCCAAGACAAAGGCTCAGTACATCATTCAGGACACTTTTATTGTCAGGACTTTTACTACTATGAGGCCGTCTCCTTTCTAACTATGTCCACCTGTAAAGCTGACCAGCCATAAAAGCATTTTTAACAGACAAGGTTAATCAAATGCAAAACACATTCAAACTTCAGCTTAGAAATTGTTTGAGTAACAGTCCTCATAGTCCCTAAAAAGTAATGAAAACTCAAGAAAACATCTTGCACAATAAAGCTCAGCGAGTTTTCCTGCCTGTACAGTCACCAGCTGGCATCAGTGCTGCACAGGCTCCATCCAAGAGAGAAAATGACTCCACCCAACTTTTCAAGCAGTGCGAGACTAAAGTCGGAGCTGATGGTGGAACTCCACAGAAACGCTGTGGCACGGATGAAATGGATGATTTTTGTGGTTGATGCCAGCACCCGCTTCCAATTCAGCATGTCTTTGAACAATAGCTCTGTTCTCAATTGAGTCCAATTTTCCTCCTTTTTTTTTTCTTTCCAGAGTGGGCAGATTAGTGGTGGATGCCAGGAAGCTTTTACCAGAAACGATGATTGGGACGGCTTCCTTCAAATTTTTTCCCCCTATATAAACCCAGTAATATGACTCGGGACTCAGACAATCCATCAGACTACAAAACTACTCATTCGTTTGCTCTCCTGCTGCAAAGCAATCTAAAGTTCATATACCTGATGGACACACATGCTTTAGAGACTTTTTTGAGATAGACCAACTAAAGTCCAACAGCATGTGGATATAAATCCCTGCTAATGCAAACAAGGTGAATCTTACATAACCGTGGATCTTCAAGATCTACCGTCTAAAAATGTAATATATACGAGTAAAGAGAAATGCAATGAACGCAACAATAGAAAAGCTGTAGAGTGAAAAACCAGCCACTTTAAAGGCACATATCTGTTCAATTACTTAACACAAACAGTGAAAATTGCTTCCAACTCAATGTATTTATGCATCTAGATGTGGTGAATGAAACTTGAAGTTCAGCATAAGCCCAACAATGTGGATAAAGAAGGGGATTTAAGAGACTTTGAACACTGAATGGTTGATAATTCCAGACAGATTGGTCTCAGTACTTCAGAGATCGCTGATCTACTGGGATTTTCCCCTCACAACTATTGCTTAGGTTCACAGAAAACAGACTGCCAAATTTCCAGTTGTAAGGATGAAAATGCCATGCTTATAGTAGAATGGGTAGGCTGGCTTGAGATGAAAAAAGGCAACAGTGCCTTAAATCATCAATCATAACAACCAAAGAATGCAGAAAACCATCTCTGAATGCACAACCTGTTGAACCTTGAAACAGAAGAGATTTAGTGGCAGAAGACCACAACAGGTGGCAGCAGAACAGATAAGCTACAATTTGCACTGGCTCACCAACATTTGACAAAAGATTGAGAAAATATTGACTCATCTGATGAATCTTGACTTCAGTTGCAACTGACTTTAGCATAATCGGCATAAAAACATGGATCCATCCTCGCCTCATTCACACACTGGATAATATTAATTGTATTATTCTTTAGGGGATCTTTTTTGCATCCTTTGTGTGCATTGACACAAATTAAATCTAGTTAAACAGGCAGTGGCCTATCGAAATATTGTTTACCTTTTTCTTTGCTTTATCATCACTTTGTTACCCATCGTCTGATGACTACTCCCAACAAGATAATGCACCATGTCACAAAGGTCAAACCATTAAAAAACAAATGATTGAACATGAAAATGACTTCACATGTTCACTGTGCTTGAGTGGTGTTCCCAGTAAAGTACTATTGAGATGTGGTGGAATGGGAGTTTTGCATCACCAACATGAAGCAGCAAAATCTGCTTCAACTACCAGATATGTCAATTTGGACTGAATTCATTGAATGTTTCCAACACACTGCTAAAAATCTTAAGACTCATCTGAGATCAAAACAGGTGTTTGGGGATACAACGATGGTGGATTCTAGGCTACAAACGTACTGGCCAGATTTTATTTCTCATTTTCTGTCAGAAAAACACTTATGATTGAATAAAAAATTTCAATTAAAACCTTCCCTGGGCAAGGATAATTTGGGCAATATGATGGTACCGCCTTTACAACCAAACCTCAGTCTGATGTTTATCAAACCTTCTACATTTGAGCTACATTTTTGTAAGGAAAAATGTTCATTGGACTTGATGAAGAAGCTTCAGAATCCATGTCAGTATCTGTCCAAAGTCGCTCGTCCAGTAAAGCGTTCAGTAAAAATCAACAAATTACACACAATTTTGTTTTCTTGTGTCTTTCCTACAATCCTGTGTTCCCATTAAGGGCCTGAATGTTCCTGACAAGAAAACAATAAAAAACTTTTGGCCATGATTTTTTTTAAAGTTTTTTTTTTTCCCTGATGGTTCCCTTTAGTATAATTGTAGTTTTGGAAAGAAAAATGCATGTTTTCCCACTTACTTTGAATAAAAACTAAAAGTTGCACAACCAAAGCAGGAACCTCATTATCATTAACTATTTTGCAGAATCCATCACTAGAATATGAGCCCAGTAACAGTGGCATAGCTGACTTACTGTACCTTTAAACTGTAGGATCCTTCATTACAACTACAAACATTATTGCTCCATTCAAATGTATTACTCATGGTGGATTTAAAGCTGCAATGCCTTTGCAAACTCCAACCTTGGCACTGCCCACAATGTCCCTTTGTTTTATCTAGCCGCAGACCTGGGAAGGGATCCTGGCTAAAGTAGGGAAGCCTGTTTGTTTTGTTGCTTTTTTGGTCTTGGATAGCAACATGGCCGTAGATGGGAGAGAACGCAGAGGAATATCAGCCAGTTTTCAGCGGTTCCTGTGGCTGCCAAGAGGAGGAAGCTTTGATTAAAGCTGTACAGAACTGTAATCAAAAGTTCATAGTCAACAAACCCAAGATCATTAGGGCAAGTCTCTGGTATGCTGCCCTCGCTTCAAGTTGCACATCCAATAACACATACCGCTTTTTCACTTTACAACCCATGAGCATTTAGAGGAATGAGAGCACTTACATTAAAAAACACAAGTATGCTTTTATAATATGATAAGGTCTTTTACAAACAGCATTACTAAAATTAGAGGTCTCATCAGTCACATCTTTATTTTGACAGTCAGTTTTTGATGAGAAAAGAAGACGGTGACTTTGGGGAAAGGTGGAATCACATTTTCCAGTTCGTTCTGAATAAACAGATCTCAAAATGAGACAACCATGAATTCCTTTATATTCATGGTTGTAAAGAACAATTTTTAAAATAAATGGATATTTTTTTAATTTCTGTGTGTGGAGTTTGGCCCAAGAAAAAAAAGACAAAAAACTTGAAGCAACTTTTTGTCTTTCAATCTCCAAAACGTTTCCATAAATTGTGGTTGGTGCTGCAAAGACAGCTGCAGAAAAGATGTTTCCCCTGTCAAATATTTATTTGAATAATCCCTTTATTTAATTAATACTCTACTCATCCATGAAAAGGGAACATGTTTGAAAAAACCAAACAGTTTCTTTCAGAAAACTATTTCAAGCTGGAATCTTGCAGTCCCCCAAATCAATAACGATGCCAGTTTGTGTGTTGCAGACTACTCAAAAGTTGTATATAGAAAATACAAGCGCCAAACACAGAGAAAATGATAAACTGTAGTAAAAGGGTGGCTGTCTGAGGCCAATGGGAGACACAGAGGACGGTGCCAGCAGATGAAACTTCAGTCTGGCTCCAAGCAAACCACTTTGCATCATCATTACCACCCTGCAGCTTCAATTACAGGGCATTGGCTGCAGCATAGGAGTGATGCCTAGAGCAGTTCGTATTTTGGGAAGTCTAGCGCTGCTGTGAGAGGGTGCGATAACTGATGATTTTGTATTCTCCACAGACATGAGTCCAGCAGTACAGCAGGTTCTGTAGTAAATTGGAGCAGTGCATACCGTTTCCCATCAGTCTACGTTTGGTAAAGGTCTAGAATTAAGATTACGACCAAATAACCTTTACTTCATCCATTGTTACTGAGAGACTTCGTGTGAAAACTGAACCCGGGCAATGGCTGCCATTTTCAAACCTGGTTATAAGAAAAACATAATGGCTATAAAAGGCAAATCTTCACTTCAAACAACATTAACTTTTGAAATGTTACATCCTACCGCTGTATCTTTACAAGAGCCATAAAGTCCATTGCAAATATGAAACTACTAGAGCAGTGAAGTCTTGTGCACATAATAACACTATCAGATCCATCTACCCAGCACCTGATGGTAATACCAGATTATTCTGCTGGTCTTATAAACAGCAGAATGATCTGGCTGCACCCATCATCATTTCTGTTGGAGTGGAGGAACAAAGCATAATGTATGCAAACCTTTTTTTCAGAAAATATTAGAAGGGCCTACGAAGGGCCTCGTTATAGCACTAAACAAACCATGACCATTGTTGTTTGTTGGGCAGAAGGTGATAATATTAAAGGGAACCCTGATAAACACAGATAGCAGGAAGAAGATAATACTGCATAACATACAGTCCCAGTAGTTTAGACCAGCAATTACCTTCCACTGAGTTAGATTAGGTAGATGCCAAAGAGCTCAGATAAAAGCTACTTGAAACAACAAGTCAGCCCAACATACAGGGGGGAAAAAACTGCTTTAAAATATTACATTTTCTCATGAACTATTATTTTATTTCCTATCAAACGTATCCATCATAAGCTCACTGCAGTGTCCAACTATTACAGCAATAAATTCTGTTTTAAAAGCACAACAAAGTCTTTTCAAATCCTCTAAAGTATTCCACATATGAACTCTGGGAAAAGGATGACAGTTCACTTTTCAATAACAAGGAATAAAGTGTTGCAGATTTTGGGCTAAAAAGGCTAATACATCCATCTCACCCCATTCATTCACAACAACCATGCACCATCTGACTGCTGCAGATATAAAACACGTGTGTAAACTCAGAGGGCATATGAACAGTGGAAGGAACATAACATGATCACTTTACACTATGCATAAGACATAATATAAAGTAATACGTGCCATTTCACACCTCTCTACAATTTAAATTATACAGCAACAATAATCAACCAGATACCTCTATGAATACTTAGGTCTGAGGACAAAAATCTGATAATTTCTCTGAAGACGATTGCTGAATGCTGCATCATCTCCAACAACATTGTTGTGCAAATATGTTGTGGCACAATAAGAAAATTAGGACTGTGAAGAGGAGAGACCTGAGGACAGCAACTTAAGGTTTTTCATCGTAAGTGAGTAAATAAAGATGACAAAGTCCTTCTTCTAAAAGCACAATTGAAGCATTGACTGTGCAATTTGCAAATCTGTTTTAAAGACAAAGGTAAATTTAAATAGTTTTAGTAGTGAGTCTAATACTTTGAATTTTGTTACTCATTTATGCACCATATATGATTCTTGAAGCTTAGAACAATAAATAAGTTTTGAAGTAATGTAGGTGGTCTGAGTCAGCCTCTACCACACATTACCATTAAAAATCTGAGGGATAAAATGTGTGTTTATTTACACATTTTTGGTCCCATGGGAAACAATTTCTCCAGACTTCAATGAATTTTCCCCAAACGGCTTCAGTGGATATGAAGCTCATTACACATCTGTAGCTCATTATGGACAATAAACGGTCACACAAATCTCCTTACTTTTATCAAAGAGAATCACAACATGTTCACTGTAAGAAAAAAAAGAAAGAAGAAAATCAAAATAAAAATCACAATGTAAGAGACCCATGCCTTTTACTACCCTGCAAAAAAAATAAATAAATAAATTTTAAAAAATCTGAATTTGGGATATGCATGCATAAGTAAATGCTTACAACAGGTTTGATTCAAGCATGTAGCCAG
Organism: Xiphophorus maculatus; assembly: GCF_002775205.1. Classification (NCBI taxonomy): domain Eukaryota; kingdom Metazoa; phylum Chordata; class Actinopteri; order Cyprinodontiformes; family Poeciliidae; genus Xiphophorus; species Xiphophorus maculatus. The sequence continues at coordinate 23,026,346 of NC_036454.1, forward strand.
CAGTGGGTTATAAATGGAAATCTCTGTGTGGAACTCAAGATAGGGGAAAGGAAAGCATAAAATTTTTTAAGTAAACAAATATTAAAGAGACATACATTTCAAAGTCACTAAAAACAACTTAATCCCATCTTTAAAACTTTAAATTTTAGATTTGCATAGTACCAAAAAACAAGTTAAACCATACACTAAAAAACATGAGCAATTAAAACTGCTGCAGATCAGTGATTAGTACGACTGACTTTGTGCTTCTTATCATGCCTTCGTAAACATGGGCAGCCTGAAACCACAAACCTTCACCCAGTCTCTAAATGAAACATCTATATTTTAGCCAGATGTATACAGCCTACAATTTTATCTGAAGCTAAAGACACACTAACAGCTTTTCTGTCATAATTTATGCATGATTCCAGACAAGTCAAGTCTGAAGTAACTGGGAAGAGATGGCAAGGCCTGTTGGCATAAAAATCTGTTAGAAAAATAAAAAAAACACCCTCTAAAATGTACATTCAAAGTCTCAGTTGCAGTTAAACAGGTTTGTATATTTTAATCCAAATCTGGATGCAGACCCACAGAGTGAGCTGATTACAGATCTGACAGCATCCACGAATGATAAAAAGACTAGGTGAGACACAGGAAATGGTTTCATAAACAACATGCTAGCTTCTTAGAAAGACTCTAAACATGAGCAATGTTTATTTATTTTTATAATAGCCAAAGAGGAAAAATTAAAAAGTGATGACAGATTATCAGTCATGTTAGTTTACTTCCTTCTCACGTTCTTGCTCATAAAACTCAACAAACAAATTGCCTCATTATAGCCATCAACTGGTATGTTAAATCATATTATTCATGACAGTTTGTGTATTTTTATGCATCAAGTTGGTCTGAATTGGTTTAACCAATCAGATCTGGTGTCCCATATCAGGCATAGGTGTTGAGTATAATGAATAATTTTAAAGTTTTTTGACCAGAAATCAGTCTGTTTGCATTTACTTTAAGTCTCATAAAATCTCTAAATATGTAAAAGGGGTGTAGTGTACACCACTGTATTTATCTGCATCAAAATGTACCAAGTTATCCTGCTCAAGCTCAAATGCTTCACTAACTTTAATTAAAGACAACTATGAGTAAGTTTCAAATCCAAAATTTTAATGAAAATTTTCACAAATGACTTAACTAAGATACGCATCAAATTTTGTCCAGTTTAAAGTGCAAGTGTCTTCCAACTATAGCAACGATTTATGACCAACAAATGAAAACCATTGTTCTAAAATATAGGTGTTCTCTACTATAAAACTACAGGACATAAAGTCTGTTTCTGTTGGAATGAATACATTGAGGATCCCTTATTAATGCTGTTGCCTCGAGAACAGCTTGTGGAATGATGAATCGCCCCTCAGCCACCTTCGTAAAATGCACCAACTCACAAAAAGAGCCCTCTCCTTCCCACCAACAGCTCCAAATAAAATGCAAAAGGCCAGCTATTCCTCATGTGCATACCCCGAGGGCTGGAAAGCTCAGGCAACCAAACAGGGACCCAGTTTGCTCTTCCACTCCAGGGGAAAGAAAAACAGACAGGCTCATCAGTCAGTGGGGATGAGGAGAGGCATGCTGCCCATGGAGTGGCCACAATAGGCCCAGGCTTAACGGCTTGCAGCCCACGTGAAAAGGCCTCACACTGGCCAGTCACAGAGCTCACTGTGCAGAGGAGAAAAAAACATCCATCCACTAAAACCACAGCCAGTAGCATTCCCTGGACACTGGCTTGGCTTACCCCCTCAACAACATGCCAAACCAAACAGGAAGAGCAGACCTGAAATAGTAGATCATTCAAAGCCATCATCGTCAAGTAAAACATGTGCATTTGTGTACTTTGTGAGAAACGAGAAACTCCAATAAAGTGAATTTATTTCAGGTTTCCTCAAGTATCAGCAAACATTTTCTTCCACAGTCAACAAGGTTTTTATTTTTCCACAGATAAACTTTTTTCTATGTCTGAATCTTTTCAAAGATTTGTTTCAAAGCAAAGACCACACAGCTTTGTAACACCATAACTTTGAAAATGGACCAACACAAAACCTTATGCTGCTATGCCTGCTAATACTCTCTGGACATGTTCGCGACATGATTTATGGAGAGGCTGACCCCTCCATCTTTGGACAAAGTGCTTTGTGGTGATACATTTCAATGCCCAGAGAAATAAGTTGAATTTAGCAAAGAGGAAATGTTTGGTCTACAATTATCTAAAAGTGTGTGTCACCCTGACATATTTGGCCGTGTTGTGCTTGAAGGAATATTTATACAGCAACTGTTGTGTCACAGCGCAGCATCAGGCGAGCCACAAAGGGCAAGCCTTCCTAACCTCAAAATGGATCCTTAAAAACACAGACCGGGAGCTCAGACATAATGACCGAGTTATGGTTCATGTCTCATGAGAAGTCGTTGTGTTTTGGCCCTGTTCAGTGCAATCAAGATCTCATTGTGGCCACTTGATGATATAAACAAATGCTCTGAATCATGACAGTCACCAAATGCCTCAGATATAATCTCAGTTTACAGAAATCTAGGAAATATTTACCTTTTGACTCAGTGATGAGCTAGCAGATATTAAAGTCTGCAAACAAAACAACAAGTCAAGCACATCCTGGCATGACAAGACAAACACCACATATGTCAAAAACCATCAATATTGGACTGAAATTGAAACTTTTTCCCCACATAGACACTTCCTTTAATATTATGCAACACATCCAAATCTATGAGGTTTGTAAGGGTTTTGTATTAAGGGTGCAGAGTTTGGTTGATTCAGGACACTTTAGCAGATCTGATACTTTCAATACTGAAGAACATACTGTGCCTTGCAAAGGTATTTATACCCTTTGAAATTCCACATTTTGATTACAATCTTCATTGTATATAGGAAGATTGTGTGTGACAGACAAATGGAAACTACTGCATTGAAAACCAGTTGTGGTTCTCCTCAAATTCACATTTTTTAAATCTAAAATTGGGGTGTGCATTGTAATCAGCCTGTTTGTTATATACAAAATGTATACAACATTTTGTATACATTTGTATACAAAATTTTGTATACATACAAAATATTGTATGTATAAAAAATGTATACAAAATTTTGTATACATACAAAATATTGTATATATACAACATTTTTCTGCAGTTAGAACTGCAAGGCTTTTGGTGTAGTCTGAAAACGTCTCGCACATCTAGATGCTGTGCTGCTAAGTTGAATGAGCAAAACATGCTTCATGGTTTGTGACAACAGAAAGTCAAAAGTAGCATGGCTATCTTTTTGTGGTTGCACATTGGTAAAAGAGGAAAAGTTGGAACATGAATACCTTTGCAAAGCACTAGATACTTTACAATATATATAAAATACATTAAGAAGTCAAGACCCGGGTCTTAAAATGCAGTACTAGTTTTAGGAAAGAAATCTTAAGCCATTCAGGTTACTATGCACATGTTCTGTGTAATGCTGCAGGCACAGTTAAATCCAAATTAGGAACATTTCACATTAAGGGCAGCTTGGGAATGTCAGGAGGCTCCCTGGTGTCCATTCTGCTCCACCTCGACCCCCTCTAGTCGCCTCCCCTTTCTCTGTTCATCACACAACAACAAGCCTTGTGACACAAGGGAAAAGCAGCACCAGGCTTCCACAGCCATCACAGCCACTATTGTCAAAGGGCTTTTTCTCAAGCTATCCAACACCATGAAAAACAGGGGATCTTGTTGCGCATCCTACTCTCTCTGCTCAGGAAGCCAAGTGAAGGGTGGAAAAACCTTTTAGGGGCTTTTTCAGTGAGCTTGATCACCTGATACAGCAGGGCTCTGCACCTTTCACGCAGGACAGAAGGCCTTGTCATGGACTCACCACATCTCCACACTCATTGGGCTGCAGTGTTTCTGCCAGCCTGAGCAGCATAATGCACAATGAAGCCATGGTAGGAATCTTCCCAGCCATTTTCCCCCAAACAAGCTGCATGAAAGAAATCTACTCTTATAGAGCTGGAGTAGGAGGTTCACCATCACAACAAGGTAGTGATCAATCATACCACCGAGTCAGGTAAAACAAAATCTCAATATATATTAAATTACAATAAATAAAATACTTGGCAACACATTAATAGATGGAATAAAGTTGGTGGCAAGGACAAAGGACCATAAGGATTCCGATGCAGGAAAAGCTAAAGACATACAAACAGATTAAATAGAAACTCCATTAATATCAAAAACATGCTAGCTTATTTGAAAAGCATTTGTCCTCCCAAAAAGCTTTCTGATGACTCCTTCCACCAAAACATAGCTCGTAATGTACCCTTAAGATGGCTGACTCCCAGTTCTCTCCTCCAGGATTTGCAGAAAGCCACATCAAGCTGAACCCCACTGTGGGGTTTTGAATGTGGTTTTAAATGCCAAAAAGCCTACTCTAATATTTCAGTGGGTTACTTAAGGCTTTAGTTAGAGAAGGCACCATTTCAAGCCTGACGGTAAGTCAAGCCACAATTTGCACAATTGTGCTTAAAAAGAAGATGTAGCAAACCAGCTGCTGGCAAATACTTTTTCAGCAACTAAACAAACCAATATCCCCTGGCCCAGAGTCAGAATGCTGCATGGAAAATTCCTACAGTTCCCTAAATGCACCACAATGTTTTTGTTAGATCATTCCTAGTGAAACAGAGACAGTTCACTGAAATCAATAAATCACTTCTCAAAAAGATGAGTTGTGCTTTTAAGTCGCTGAACTTTCAAATGTAAAGTCTCAATTTTAAAAAATTGATTGTCAGAATATTTAATTTAAAAAAAATTAAATAACCACTTTGATTTAAAAAAAAAACTTTTCTAAGATATAAAAAGGGAAATGAGTTTATCAAAACAACTTAATTCAATTGTTGCAACATTTATCAAGCAAATTTTATCTCAGACGGTGACAAAGGGATCTGTTGTTTAAGTTATACTGACCTAAAATCACCCAGCTGAGTAAATGGCTGGCTTTTGAATCACAAGAGATAAGGAAAGACTGTTTAAATAGTGTGAACTCATTTTGACTTCAGAGCTTAAGTATAAAAGCTGTAAAAGCTGGTCTATAGCAGCTCATAATTGCCCAAAAACTATTGCTTTCATTGAGAAACATTGCAGTTACTATCAGATAACTGGAAAACACAACACAAGGGATTAATAATACTCAAATACACTGCTTTTCTTCATGTAAAAAAGCCCTCCAAAACTAAACTATCCTTATAAATTGAGCAGAAAAACCTGAAGGCACCAGGTCCTTAAAGTGAGATTCCACACTATTAGGAACTATTCATGATATATATATAACAAACTATAATGATCACCAGACTTTTCCAATTCTGCATCATTTTCTTTCCACTTTGATGGCCAGCACTGTTGTGTGCTTTGCACAAAAGGCATCTGGAAAGAATGCCTGGCAATAGTTTACTCTAGCGCAGAACAATGGTCTCATCTCTTGCTGCAAAAGATGTTTTCTGCACTCCTGGCAGGTCTCACATGAGCAGGGAGCCAGTTTTAACACATGCAAAAGTTCAAACCAAAATCCTCAACTTCTGTTATTATCGGACAAATTTTCAAGAAAACTGAAAACACCTCAATATCCTCAAGATCCACTTGCACCCACTGGACCCAAGTTCCAGCACAGTCTCAGAAAATCATTATAGGCATGGATTCAACAAGCAAGTAATCCATGTTCTCTTCATGGTCTCATGAACTGGACCTTCTCAGCCAGCTGCCTTCTAAAAAGAACGCTTGATTGTTTTTAAGTTCAAACCTCTGAGTATTTATCTAACTTTATGCCTTATCTCAAGTTATAAAAAAAAATGTCTGGAATTTTTTGAGCCACCACAAAGGTCGTGAATGTTTTCCCCCCCCCCCCTGTTGTCATTTCACATGTTTTGTCATCTACTGGGACCAAATGTATGAGATCAAGTATGTAAGCATAACTGAAATAGCTCGTGATGAACTTTCCCACAACATTTTTTTCTTTAATTCAATGAAGTCTTTCCAGATGCCCTGGTCTCTCTCTCTTTTTTGTTGGAAGGATAACTAGACACAGCATAGATTACAAGAACTCTTAGAACCCCAAGTCTGTATTTTACTTCTCGTTTGCCATGCTTGGAGAACAATGCGTCTCCTTTCAGACAGTCAAAGGTTAAGCATTGTTCTGACACAATGCCATAATTTTTTGTGGAAATGATCTCTAAATGGCTCCAAACTGCTGTAAAGCATAATGCCAAATATTTTTAAAGGCTGACCTTTGAAGCCTATACACTCCCTGCTATAAAAATGTCAAAGCTCCCTGTTCCCTGCCTTTCCTGTCGCATGTATCAGGCCGTCCACAAACCCTTTTAAGGGCACCTTCTGTGGCATCAGAGACCAACAACCCAATAGGAAAGGCAAAGAATTATTTTTTTTAATTCTTGCAAACTGGGCCATTGCAGTTAAAATAAATATGGAAAGGAGGGTAAAAAAAAAACATGTTTCTCAGTGAACACGAGTCCAAAACTCCAGCTACATATGCGTGACAGATTTATTTTCAAGGAGCCAGTATAGGCTGCATGTACCCAGGCAATAATTCTGGTGCTTATATTCAATATAGAAAGAGTGAAAAAACAGATTCAACCAAAAACCGCAGCAAACTGGAAACAGTTAAGACATAAAAAAATATTTATATACACTTTATTCCTCCTAATTCTAATTAAACGCATTTTACAGTACAAGAACATCTACACTGTTACAGAATAGACATAAATTAGCAACTGAAATGGTGGACAAGTCACAAACAAGTAAAAATCTGCTCTGATGGCAATATTTACAAGAAAATCCAAGAAGAGTTTGGCTGAAACCAACCTGAGAGTGCGGCCTGGACAGACGGTTGTTTTTGTCCTCTGGTGACCAAGAGCGCAGCTGCACACTGTAAAATATGGACAAAAATAAATCACTGATGAATAACAATTCCTAAGTCAGCCAGCATACAGTGTCTTGCGACTTTACGAACCCCCATTAAACTTTTTCCTCATTTCGCCACATTGGTACTATACACTTCAGCGTAACACAACAAACATAAAGTAGAGTAAGTGGAGAGAACAGTACTGTAGACATGATTTTGGTGCCAGCATCATGCTGTGGGAATGCTTTCCTTCAGCAGAGATAAGGAGGCTGGTCAGAGTTCATGGTAAAAATATATAGCAAGGCCGCAAAAGACTTTTAAACTGGGACAGAAGGTAGCTTTCCTGTACACTGAGTTACAGCGCAACAGTTTATGTCAAAGCAAATTAATGTCTTTGAATGTCCATATCTCAATTTTGAAGAGTATTTTGCAAAAGCGATGTTTGCAAATACAAAGACAAAGAAATGGAAAAATAAAAAAAGCTGTAAGAAAGACAGCTTTGTCTTTCTCACAGCTTTAACTGCAGCAAAAGGTTGTTTTTCAGGATACTGACTGATGCAGGCTGAAGAAAAATGTATGTCAGATATTTTGTGCAAGATCTTGAAAACCCTTCTAATGTCACGTCATCTTGACAAAATGAGAAATTTTTTCCTATTTAAAAGATTAAATAGGAACAGTGAGCAAGATGTTTTCTTGTATTTTTTTTTTGTTTGTCCTGCAGTAGCTTTTGGGAATTTAAGAACATATTATGCCCCAGAAAATGTCCTAACCATCATGCCTTAGTCTGATTTCACATCCTTACAAAGCAAGAACAATTTGACTCTACTGATGATCTACAGTAGTTCAGCAGCAGATTCTTATTTATTATTTTAAAACTGATGACAAAACACTGCTGAGCTGGAACATTTATGAGTCCAGACAAAAGCAACAAACTGTTTCCAATAAAAATTGTCCAGGAGAGCGAGCAACTGCACCACACACACAGAAACTATGGTGAACATTCCCCATTCTGCCTTTTGTTGAACTCAATGCAAAAGAAGGAATGTGATATCCTGTGCATATCTTTTGTTACAACAGTACAACCCCATGGCTCCACCTTCTGTGTGTCACTCGCATACCTATTGACTTGCCTGTTGTGGAGTCAAGAGAGCACTTGGTGGTGTCTTTTGTAAAAACACAGCTCTGTTTCTGCTCTGAATACCTGGGCTTCTGAAAGACGCTCAACTGTGTTTATGGTCTTTTTAGAACAGGTTGAAGTTCTTTTGATATCTGTTTGTTCACTTATTGCACATACTCTTTTCTGAGCAACATTAGCAGGAGTGTGGAGTTTCTGAAATGTTATACGCTGCTTTATTTGTAACAGTGAAAGGATTCCTAAACTAGTTGTTTGTCCCCACCTTCTTGGTTCAGGGCTTCCTCCAGTGTATTAAAAGCATGGCATTCCTCCAAAGTTTACTTTCCCCACTGCCAGGCTAGATACACCAGTAACGGTGATGGCAACATAGGTTTTATAGTTGACGCAGCAAAGAAGGTGCTAGGCTGAGGGGTGAGCATCACTTGCGCCGTTCACATCCTGTGTTCGCATACTCAGCTCAGAACAAAAAACCTGGTCATTTTACTCTTCAAAATTTTGTTACTCGGCATGGACCACACACATCACCTTTCACTCATACTGGTCTATTTAGAAGAGACTCTTGCAGAGCAGATTTGTCTATACCAGCATTAATATGATCTATGAAGGTGCTCAGTAGAATGATGCATTGTATGTGCATTTATATCTCACACATTGTCGCTCAGTACGCGTTCTGTCACGCACTTGGCTCTATGTGTTTGCCTGCAACTTGATGAAGTTAATGTAAATGAACCACACCAGCAGTAAATAACAGACTGATGTTTTTTTTTATCAAAGTATTTATTCGCTTAGATAAATAACTAATCATAATCAGCAAATCAAAACACTGCATCAAGTCACAGACATTACTAAAGATACTCAACATCTTAATACAAGAAATAGATGAATGTTATACCTAAGAATATTTAGTTTATTTATACCTAAAATGGACAGTAGATATTGGTAATATTTATTTTAATCCTTGGGGCTGGCCCAAGGTAAAATGGGGCCTGAAGCAGGATATAATTCAGGGACGCTCTCTTTCTACTGAGAACATTATCATGACTAACAGCGTTTCAATACAGATTTGGTGGGATCTGAGAGAGGAGGACATGTTTAATAGGCCAAGATTAAAAACAACCAGTGAAATTTGGTTCTTTTTTTCTAAGCTGTATTTGTGAACAAACGGAGCTCAAAACAACTTTAGAAAATGTTAACACAAAAACATGGTGGGCCGCTGGTGGTCACCTACCACCTACCACCAAGCTTAGCATGTTTTCTGGTGGAAACTATGTGGCTATACCTTTTAGGAACAGAATCTATTTGAATCTGCATGCTTGAACACGGTGTACACTGATATTTACAGTATTGCGTAACAATAGCTACCTCTTGTTGATGGTTGGCGTCAGTCTTTCCCCTCTTCTTTCAGGGCTGACAGGAGAATATGATGAATAGGGTCCTGGGGACTGTGACGTAGGACTGGAGATTTTATACTCACTGTAGTTCTGGTTCTCGTCTCGACTCACTATGACTACCTCCTTCACAAAGAAAGAGGAAAGGAAAGAAAAATTACATGATTTCCTGTCTCTTTAATGTAACTTGATTGGACCCACGCCACACAAAAACATGTAATGTAACCATAACAGTTTAAGAAAACTGCATAAAGGCCACTGAAATCTCACTGATAAAAAAGAACAATGACTAAATCCCTATTGTGTGTTTCGCTGTTTTCCTCTTGAGGACAGTAAAGAACAACATGCAATAAACAGGTGTGCGATGTATGCACGAGTATAAGTGCAGCAAAAACTGCTGTAGTTATAATAAGGCATATATTAATATGTATTTGATAGCTTTTCATGGTATTAAAATTATGGTACACTTGAGGGTTTATAAACTACACCTGATGTTTGACTTCAAGTCATCAGACCAAATAAAACATGAAAAGTCCCTCAGAGCTCCAGCACTGACCTGGAAGCGTCCAGTGAGCTGTTCAGGGCTGCTGATGCCGTTGGTCTCTGTAGAGCTGGGAGTCTCGGGTCTTAAAAAGAAGAAAACCACAGAATTCAGATGGATTTTAAAGTCAATACCTTACAACCCAGAGTTTCATTTCACAGCTCTGCACCTGGGTTAAGGTCTGATCCAATTACAGCTGAATTAAAAGGAATGTTAGGCAGACAGAAACTTAAGGCAATATAAATATTCTGAGCATGTAAATCTGGTCTAAATGGAATTATGAAGATGCTGATGTATTCTTGATTATGCTGAAAAGGGGAAAGTAAAGATTTTCAAAAGAACACCAGGTATTTGTGAAATGTTTATTTTGCATATATTCTAATCCAATGTGCATCTTAATTTTTTAGACTTCACTACTATTCTAAACATGAGCATTATAGGCCCTGACACAAACATGTCAGTTGAAGAGCCGTAAATAGTCAGCTTCTTGGTTGATCCAATGTGGAGAGGCACACAGCAAGGCTGGGATGCTTGTGGTAAATTGCCATGAAGGAATCTTTCTAGTGGCCTTATGTCCACACATTGCATTCAGAGGAGAGATTGTAGGAATTTGACTGCTAATGCACCATCTGTTTGCCATTTCTCACTGATGACCTGCTGTAGGTAAGAAAAACTAGATTTGAAGACTTCCACAGCTGCAAATGCCCCCAACTACATGGGTATTTACTGGAATCAAGGTAAATTCAAGAATTAAAAAAAGAAAAAAAGAGAGAGCGAAAGAGCAATTGGGCATTAATTAAATCCATATGAGGGATCTAAGGCAAAAACCACTGCTAATCAACAAGAACAAGGACACATCTGCAGAAAATAAAAACACGTTGAGGAAAATATTCAGTGGACTGTTGACATAAAAGTGGAACTATTTGGAAGGTGTGTGCCTCGTTAAATCTGTCTTAAACTAACAGTATTTGAGAAAAACAGTCTACCAGTCAAAAATGGTGGAGGCTGTGTGATGACCTTTGGCTGGGCTGCAAACTCAAGCATACTTGACTGTTGTCCTCTAAAAAAAAAAGAGACTAAAGACTAAAACCTTCATTGTGCTTGATATAAAACAAATCTACATAGAAGAGTAGGCCACAATTCCCCCCAAAAATAGTTTAAAGTTTTTTCCGTGAGTTGGCAGAGTAGGTGCTGAAGTGACCAGAGTTTTCTCATGTCGATCATAAAGTAATTCATCTCCAAATGTGTTTGTGGGCATTTCTGATCAGCAGGCTACTAAGCTTTTCTTTTGCTTACATGGGAGACAAATTCAAATGTTTGGAAATATTTCTGGTTTGTGAAACTTCATGGTGTTTGAATATGACAAACAACATCGTTTGTCATGCATTATTATTATAGATGGCAAGATATGAGAGTCATGAAGGTAAGCAGTTCTGTCTGAGCCGGCAGCCTGACTACTTAACTCACTGACATCAGGGGTGATGAAGTCCTGGTAATAAAGTGTCATTCTTAATAAACCCATGTGAGAACTGTTGCATCATTTATCAAACTACAACCTCTGCAAACTACCACCTACTCAACCCCACATGAAATTATTTAGTAGTCTAGACTTACAAGAACCACTTTTAACTTGTCTGTCAATACTCCTCCCAAATGTCTGAGCTTCTGTATTCTTACAAAAAAAAAAATCAATTTAATCAGCAAAGTTGTGTGGTAAAGTACAACTTAGGTTGTACAATTAAGATGAGAAGTACTCAGTCAGCATGACATAAAATATTGCAAAAACTGAGAAGCCACGTTAAAAAAGAAAAGCTACAAAGATTTAAGAGATTAGAAGAAGGCTATATAGATTTTCTAACTTGGATGCTACTTTCCGTTAGATATCCCAAATAAGGTTTTGCCATCAGTACAAAAACAGCCAAAACCTGATTATATAATTCCAGCTTCTTTAGGAAGCTGGAACTACAGTAATAGCTTGTGAAATAGTTCACAGACTACTTCTCTTTTGAAACCAAGCAGCTGCTATGCCATGAAATAAAGAAAACTAAGCCCAATAAATCAAAAGGTAATTGGTGCAAATCTATCTTAAATTCACACCATAGAGTCTGTATATAACTCAAAAGGCCGACTGGTTTGAGCAACCACACTAAAGAAGGCTGTGAGGTGAGTTTTAGGTGCTGAAAACCCCCCGAGGGTTTGTGTGATCAACAACAGGGCGGAGGCTGCACAGTGGCATTGTACCGGGCAGCCAAGGAGTAATGGTGTTTTTGGCTTGACTGTAGACATGAGGTCAGGAGGGAAAAATTCACTCACATGGACGTAGGACATCCGAGAAGGAAATCTGTGGAAACGTGTGCAAGTGTGTCTCAGTGGATGTTTGCATGCCATAAGAGTACAAGACAAACAGATCAACCCAGACCACAGCAGAATTTAGGGAGGATCTCTAATCAAAATGCCAGCCGACAGAAGCACAGGCTCATAGGAAAAGTTTTTAGTAGCATTCAAACAGGGTTTCTGCAAATCTTACAAGGCCTATTAGGAGGGAGCGGGGAAAGGAACAGAGTGGCTCTCATACATCCTGGCATTTCCCCTGATTACAATCACTTGTTTTGTTTGTACAGTGCTTGCTTGGTGGAGGTGAACACAGCGCAAAGATTGTGGCTTTGGAACAAACAAACCATTGGAACAAACAAACCATTTGGGATGTAGAAGATATTTGTGATGTTCAAGCATGTCCAAAGCATTTGTTTTGTTTATATATCCAACATATAAATATCTGCAAAACTAAGTCCACAGTTACTGTAAAAGCAGATCAGTGTTTTTTTGTACCTCTCCACCAAAAGCTGCAGATGGGTCTTTGAGTTCTTGATTTTGTTCTGGGCCTCCACATTCAGCATGTCAGCTGTGTTTTCACCGTTGATTTCCAGGATGATATCACCAGCATGCAGGTCTGCTTTCTCTGCCTTGCTGCCTCCATTGACCTGTTAAGAAAAATAAGGTCCAGTTACTGCCGTACGTCCTAAACATAACCTCCAATTGAAGTCAGTGGGCAAGCCACACAATGAGTGATAAATAGGAAAAATGTGCAGAGGAAATGAAGTGCTCGTTAAATTCTTTGCAGAGAAAAACATGCACATAGGACTGGCTGTGCTGTGCTGATTAACAGTGGAAGTATTTGTGACACTCTTGTGAAGAAATCCTTATTGTGACATTTCTTCATAACTTGACAGGCTCTGACCTCTGCTACAAGCGTCACCACACGTCAAACTCAGTACTGCACCACCACAAAGGGATTTTCAGATTAACGAGCCAAAACATCGCATCAGTTACTCCCCTTCTACAGTGGCTGGGAGGGGTTTTCAAACCATTTTTTTAACCTTTCGCCATTTTGTTAGGTACTAACAGGGCTGCCTCATCCATCACAAATTCATAATTCTAGCAATATCCCTGAATGCAATAGAATAGAATAGAAATATGCTTTATTGTCCCACAGTGAGGAAAATTCAATATGCACATTGCTACTGCAGTAAAGCCCTAATTACAAATGCAAACAAAAACAATGATGCACAGGATTTTGTATACAATCCACCTTGAAGAGTTATGAGCAATTTAGCTTTGTTTAATTGATTATGTAAGATCCAAATAAATACATTGAAGTTTGTGGTTCCAATATGGGGTAGCAATACTTCTGTAAAGTACCATAACATCCGCAAACATGCATAGGAAAAAAATATGGCAATGATGCTGTATCTTTAGACATAAGGATGATATTTGCCTGTGTTTTACTGACAAGTTAAAAAACAGGCAAAGGAGCAAAGAAAAGTCTAAACATGAGTAAAAAGCCAATCATAAAAATTGGAGCAATGAAAAGGAGTCCAAACAGAAGGCCATTCAGCATCCAGTTCGCCATTCAGCTTAGAGAAGTATGAGGCCAGGGGTGCAATGTCAGTAGGCAGACTTGGAGGCAAACAGGAGTTGCTGTGGTGACCTACAACAGTGCATGTCTTCTCTGATCAGAGCAAGCTTGATTTCACAAACACAAAGATCAGCTAGAGCTTCTTCTACGAAGTTTAGACTCCAAGACAAACAGAGGTAAGCCATCTTTCAGGTCAACAGAATAAAGAAGTCAGGCACGTCAACACTGAGCCGTTGCCAAAAGCTTAAACTTCTCCAAACATATCGCTACAAAATCAATCCTGTTAAAAAGCCTCAGTATTTCCCATGACAGTTTTTCAAAACAGTTTCTGACATCCCCATTATTTACAAGTGCAGGCATTTTCTTTTGGCATTTGCCATTACTTATAGGGCCAAATACTAAATGTGCTTTAAACTTCAGGCCATTGAGGCATAATATATCCTCAATGGTATCAGGAACTACTGAAGAAGGGTGTTGCTGCAAAAGGGAAAAAATAAACTGTTGTGAAGGACCAGGATGTGCAGCGAGCAGGTCAGGGTGCCTCAGTTATGCATAAGTCAGTCTGAGCAAGGTTTCCGGATTTTGTTTATTTCACTCCACATGATTACTGCTTCTTCTTTTCATGTTGCACCTTTTGTATGAACTGGAACATATCTTGAGTAAAAAACATGAAAATGGTTCATTTAAGGTGCAATGGATGCACCTGCTGATGCACAAGGGGTGAACAGAATCTGATCCCCAAACATTGCCCTGTTCAGACCAGACATCCTTCACCTCCCACCTCAACTTCCACTGCAACTGTAATCAGTGGCTTCCTTCCAATACCGTCCACATCCACTTTATTCTAACACATCCAGTATTAGAATACTAGGAGTAGTCAAGGAAATGGGCATGACACAGCAACAGACATAAACAAAGAGAGATGAAATGAGGAAGTTTGCTTTCTATGACATACCATTACAACGTGCATTTTGTGAGGAAACAGAGGATACAGCCTTTTACCTAAGATAAGTTTGAGTAAAATGAATAAGTACCTTTGATACGGTAATGGCCTTCTTGAAGTCCCTTCCTCCATATATTCTGAAGCCCCATGGAGAGGGGCCGATCAGGTTCAGTGTTAGTGCCATTGAATGATCAGATGAACACAGGCTCAAGTCCAACCCTGAAAAAAACACAAGGACACTGTAAACATGACATTAGATGCAAGTGATGTGCCAAACCGCAGCTTATGTGCAGCTCAACGCTTTCATCAGCCGTACATTTCTTTCAGCCAGACTTAGCATTAGATAAAATTGTGAAGACAGTCAACATTTCAGTGAGCTTCCTTTCATCTTCATGTTGACTGGTTTAAGTCCCCTTGACATGGATTGTGCAACCACATCAAATAGGAATGGGAAGAATCTCAAACCAAAGACATCTGACTAAAATTGCTCAAGAGCCTGCAGAGCCAAAGACTCATTAAATCCAACTGCTTCTTCTAGACAACGAAAATAAATAAACTAAATCCTCCAGACAGAGTGAACAAGAAGCGAAACATTTTATCAGGGCTCACTGCACCCATTTACACATAATGTGTGTTTATCCAATATACAGCAGTGTATAAGGATCTGGCATGTTTGACATATGGTAGCACTTTAAGACATGAAACACTCACATTACAGAAACAAAAGTAATTTGTTTAACAATTTCAATGGTCAGGATTTGCATGATCATTTACAGATTCTGTAATATTCTATTCGTCTGCGTTTCTAAATCTGCTTACAGTAATGTTAGAAATTCCAGCATTTAAAGGGAATACACCCTTTAAACCTAAAAATTTAGCATTCATTTCCCTTAGTATTCAAGTCTGCATAATTTATCCTAAAAGTTCTTTGACAAAGCTTGAAATAAAATACAATTTGGTTAAATTTAAACCACATAGGGTTTTTTTTTCTTAAATTAATACTGAATTTACATTGTGTCTAAAGATTTTCATGTGGCTAAATGAACTTGCTAACTATTAGCCACAGAGGCTGAAAAATAATGCAGAGATTTTCCCAAGCTAGTATTTGGTAAACGTAGGTGAAACCAAGACCCAAAGGTGTGCCAAGTACCAACTTCAGCCCAACATAGCTCAGGTACACAAACCTACAGTTTAATTATTCTCTTCTGTTTCAATTTATTCATTTTGCACAAATCATTAAAAAAAAAATTACCTTTATTTTTGTTAAAGGGTCAGCACTATTGTGCTTTGTGAAGTGTCTAGAGATTTGGTTATGCATAATCTGATTCAATTTATAAAGCAGAAGTAACACTAAATAAAAACAGATGAAAAAAAGGCTTTTCAGATGCAGTTTTAAATACTGAAAAATGATTTTTTTTTTTTTTTAAATGCATGTTGAAATGCTGATTGGTGAACTGGACCAAATCATTTTTGGCAGTCATGCTCCTTGTGAGCATCAGAAATCTTTCAACAGGTTGTACAAGACAATATTAGCAAATGTTAGGCTTGTTTGTTTCATGAAAATTCTTTTTCCCCCCCATTTATTCCCATGTTCTCTGACAACATTATAAAGATGATGTCAGCAAGGTACAAAAGGGTAATTAGATAAGAAACTACAACATTGATATCCTTTACAGGAAGTCTAAGAATGGCTAAAGGGTAAAGGACACATTCCTTACAAGCTGTTACGTAGTTTAAGCAAATCAAGCCTTATTAATTTATATAAAATTCAGATTTTTTTTGTCCCAAATGAGCTCAAACTGCTGCTCTTTGACTAAGCTATAACTTGTAATTAGCTTCAGCTTACCCTGTTAATTGCTGTGTATTAAGTTTGCCTGTTATTGAACTGCCTACACAAACATATTTGTAGCAATACAATGTGATGATGGGATAACTACTGCATGTACATACATACATTTGAACTATAAACATACATGCAGAGCTGTTGTGACTGGGATGGATAAAAAAAAAAGAAAAAAGTAAATGTGTAGGTGGATACGTAGATGATCCTGTAAGTCATTTTATTATATACACTCTACTGAATGCAAAAAAACCAAAAATAAATCACCTGATATCTAATTTTTTATTCAAATAAATAAACAACCTAAAGGAAACAATTCTATAAAATTACAGCAGGAACCTCTTAGTTTTAAAGGTTAAAATAACCCAGTAAAAATGGAAGAAATCATTAAAATAAAAAAATGATTAAACAAACAGGATGTAGGAATAAAAGTACAAGTGGTTTTTTTCATATGTATAGGTTATAATGTGTAGCTTTATCAGCTATCAACTAGCAGATAATATGGTTATAAAGTCATTCTCAAACTACTGTGCTTAAAGATGTGTCAATTTTATTCTACTGAAAGTAAATGACTTAAAAAGCAATAAAATTCCCGCCAATTATTTTATAATGGCAAAACAGATCGATTGGAGATCCGAGTCACTGATGGCGTTTCTTCCCTCTCCACATTATAAATCAACAGATGTCACATGCTTAAATAAACTGCACACTTAAGATTTCAAAATAATTAAAGTTTTATAACTGCAGAATAGTGAAAATGAACTGGGAAATGTGACCAACAAGTCTCCCAATGCTTTTAGCATCCAGAGTTAATATGGAAACTAAAACTGATACAAGTCAACTTATAGCAGAAAGGAAACATAAAATATGAAGATTAAAAAAACATTGCAGGCTTGAGTACATCTAGGACAGCAGTCACACTCCTCCTCTCCCGCCCCCCACGCCCATTTCATTGTCTGGACATTCCACAAGTGTTTAGGACAAACGGTGCATACCTAGTTTCTCATTAAAACTCTGGGCCAATTAACAGGGTTACTGGGCTCACCATCATTAGGGTCTCTTAATTACTGTGGCCTGCAAAAATAGGCACAGTAGTGCTAATGACAGGGAGCAACCGCCTAAACTTTCCCAGCCTCTGGGGGAGTCTTTTAGCTGTAGGAGTGTCTGCAGCCGTTCCTATAAAGTGACCAGAACCACCCCAGCACCCTGCCAATTTTGTGAGTCCTTACTGCTGGCATCACACAAATAAAATGAGGGTGACAGCTGTGGCTGGGCTCAGAGGCTGGAGAAGAGGCTAGAGAAAAATACAGCAGCAGTAAGAATCAGTAGTGAAGTTATGTATGATGTACAACTGGAGAGATTACAAAGTGAAAGCTGTTTGAGAAAGCTTTCCTTTCCCACAGTCGCTGTCTAGCAGTTGCCAGCACACAAAAAATGTTTTGCTCACTTCTTGTTGCCACAAAAAGTAGTAAATGACTCAGTCACATAATTAATGTGGAGCATTAATTAATTAGATCATTTTGTCTGGTTCCGCATCGGCTGTAAAGCAGGACACCGTCCTGATGAGAAATCGCTTTAAGCTGTAGAAAACCCACTTCTGACGACAGACAGTTTTATGACTTCACTGAGAATCTGCTTGCCAACGAATTAATGTGTGACATTTGACACACAACGAGACATGGCATACTGAAACAAGTCTGGATCACATTCTTCAATATTGTATTACTAAAAAAAAAAAAAAAAAAAAAAAGATTTTTAGAAAAGGGATAAGTTGGGACACTCTATGCCCTAATAGTCTACTACAGTATGTTATTTCATACAAAGAATACCAATGAGTCCAAGTTCTAGGTTTTGACTAGGCCCCTGTTTTACATTTCCGAGTTTTAGGTGAGTCTATGGTAGATTTACCGGTAAATTTTGGATCATTGTCATATTTCAGGATCCAGATTTGCTTCAGCTTCAACCTTTGTACAAATTACCTCACATTTCCCTCAAGCTCCCTCCCTCTGACACACAGCAGGATTCATGGTGGATTCAATGGTGATGAGCTGATCAAGTCCTGCTGCAGCAAAGCATCTAAAATCTACCACCTCCATGCATCATTGCCGAGGAGGTGGTCTCCACATGTGTACAATCTCACTTCAACAGAATCTGAAGTCAGATTCCTTGTTTGTTCACACAATCCTGGCCAATAAAGCTGACTCTCATTCTGTAGAAAATATAATTAAGTTTCAAGTTAGGAACTGACATTTTTTACAAGTAAGATTAAAAAAATTAATGCAGCTTTACTTTATCCGCCTTTTTTCAGTCTGTTCATTTTCACAGAGAGATTCTTCTTTGGGTAAAGTTCAAGCATGTCATGTTCATACGCAATATGTTAAAGACTCTTTGGCACTTTGCATGTCTAAGAGCTTATCCCTACAGGCACAAACAGAAATACGATATGACAAGACAGCATCGCATTCAACTCAATACTCACCACTATGATTTTCAGAAAATCTTGACAGTTCAGCCAAAAAATGAAAACAAACAAAAAACCACTTTTATGTCCCACATTTAATAAAATTATTTGTAAGAAATAAACAGCTTTTATTATGTGAAGCAATATGTACTTTTAAATGAAGAAAATTAAAATCTCCATAGACTGAAGCACATTGACAGTTTTCTGTAGATATCTTTTTCTTGTAACAAAAGGCGCATGCAACCATTACCACACAGACATATAATATCTAGCATGCAATCATCAACATTTAACCTCTGTACTTATGGGTTATTCAAGCTGAATAATTGATACCTGTGCATACAAGTCTGAAACTGTGCATGTAGCTGACTGGAGTGAGGTAAAATGACTAGCCTTTGATGAATCAGTAACTTTGTTTAGCATGGCAACCATTCCTTATGTTTACAGGTAAATTTGTGTGGAAAGAATGAGCTTAAGCAGAGAATTATTGCAAAAAGTCAGATCGTTAATATAATAGTAAACATCACGGGAAACAATTAAAATCATTGCATTTAACAATGCCAACTTGCTAGATTAGCACCTAATTTTTAAACAGGAATGAAATTTGGAAAAATAAGTTGCTTCCAAATGCGCTTTAACTGGAACTTTCGTACTCTGATAAAATGTTAATTAGATCAATAAAACTCCTGGCCACCTGACCACCATTTCTTTTGCTTAACTAAAACTTTCCTCCCCTGTCCTTAAAGGAATGTGTTAGGATTTTAGAAGATAGGTTCTACTGAAAATGTTTTGGGAAATTAACAGCTTACCTGCAGTGAGGAACTCAATTTTCTTCCTTATTTAGTCTAAATCCACATTCATCGGTCCCTTTTGTCTGAGCCAACAGTGGTCCCATGGGAGGAGGAGACCAAAGCAGACTTATAACAAATCCAGAATCAATTATGTTAGTGGTTTATGCAAGCATTATTTTTATGCCATGGAGTTTTTATGTTTAAAATGGCAAGCTCATGATTATTTACATTTTCACCTTTTATGTCAGACAGTTTCCGACAGCAACATGTTTCTATGTTCAGTTCTCTGGATCACTGGTTGTGCAAAACCTCCCACATTCAGTTGATCCATAAGTAATCATCAACCTCTGAGTAAATAACTGCACAACTAATGTTCAAAGGTTTTCAAAATATCATTCGCATAAATAAGACATTTTGGAGTTTGTTGTTGTAAGACAGTAGAAATCTGGCTTGATCCAACTAGCTGTTATCTTGATCTTCTACTTACTTTCACTCTGGGATTATGAAATTATTTAATTGACCAACTAATCTGGATTTATAAAAAACAAAATACCAAGAGAGTCATTCACAGCAGGTAGGACATTACTCAGTCACACAACATCAAGCTAAAGAGATTGAACATTATAGTAGATATATGAGAATCTTTTTATAAAAATAAAAATCTTATTTTTGTTAGCGGTAAAGTTTAGCGCCAATATCAAGCTCTGGATCAGATGCTAACATTAGCATCTTATAAAAGTTATTGTCACAATGCTTGTAAACGGGTATCTTGAATGATGAAAGTAACTAATATAAAAGGGGAAGCAAAGTTTCATAGCAATTTAAAGGAAGATATCAATTAGCCAATAGCTTCAGCCTCCAGGACCAATGAATTTGGACTTATACTAAATTAAGATACCCAAGATGTTATCGACTAACTATCGATAGTTGATGTTATCGACTACTTTTTGCTAAGCCTCATTTTAAAATAATCTTGACCTATCCCTTTAAAGTTTGGGTTAAAATATACTTAACTGTCTTCCCAAAACTGAAATAGCATCAGTTGAACAGAGGAGACAAATGTAACTTAGAGCTCTGTTGTGGAGTAACATGTAGATGAACCACTGTAGCTTCAGGGGAAATATTCCCAACATGAATCACAGACACTTGTTTAGGCTCTCTCTATGTTTGCCTTTCACAAAATGTGAAGCTTCCACAACCCACTTTAGCAATGACATCACATGCCGACTCTAACTTGGGTGTTGTGCACCGCACCGACAGCTCAACCAACTATACCTGAACTCACACCCTGTGAACAAAAAGGAGAGGAATGCAGCAGCATAGCCTCTCCCTGGGCAGAGAAGAGGGAAAAAAACTTCCCGTATATTCACCAAATCACACCCATTTGGTCAGATATAGCTGCAGTCCCCAAGGAGATGAGAAAACATCAAACAACAACAAGGTTTGTGATGTCAAAAAGGGGTGTATGTTCATTATCCTTTGTGTCTAATGTCGCCATATTTAATTGCTTATGTGTCAGCACATTAATAATAAGTTGAAACATACCTGTAATTTTTGTGGGTTACTCCCTTTTCGAAGGAGAAAACTTCAAGGGTGGAGGCTCATCTTTAGCATTCTGGTCTACAAAAGCATTACATGAAGCACCACAACAGTGGACTGGAATGAAACTTTGAAGCAGTACTTGATAAAGACAAAAAGATGCTTTTTACTCAAAACTCCTTGTATCGCATTTGATACCACTGTTCTTGCTAAGGAAATCAGACAACAGCCTTGACTGTTTCATAATTGGAGCAGCTCACCACATCCTCAACACACACTGTTGCATTTTTAGTAAGAAGAACTTTGTTCATTTCACTGCACCCTCAAAATACACAGCTACAACGTTATGTTTCCAGATTCATTGCCAATGTTCACTGAGCATCCGTTTTTCATTCTTGTGCTAAGTTTGACTCTGAAACTTTGCACAAAACTTGAAATGAAAGCAAGAGTCAAAACCCGTCTGCTGAAACTAAAACACAGACTTCCTGCTGACAAGAAACATGCAGACCTTTCTTTTGCGGCATATGTGTTACGGAACACAGCACAAGAAAATGCTCATCTAAAAACGTCTTCAAATATTTACTTCACTTTAGGGGACCACAACTGAAAAACAAAAAGACATCTTTTCATCAACTTCTACTTGTTTTCTTGAAAAGCCTCTGTTTGTTTCTACCCAAAATTATAGTGCGACTGTCTTTGGTTTTGGATGACTTTAACCAGTTTTCATCTAGCAAGCGTAGCACCAAACTGTCAGTACAAGAGCAAGAGGAGGGTAGGTAAAACACAGAGATGAAAGACTGCCAGACACAATGGAAAACATATTCAAATTGCAATCACAGGAGTATTGAGAACAAGGCTGAATTACTGTGACTGTTCGGGGCTGTGCTCTGAAACCCCTCAAGTAGTTTTCCATCTGCTGAGCTCGCAGTCAGGTCCAGTTATTTCTAAAGACCTTCTGTGAAGTGCAGCAGGAGACGAGCATGCCTATCCAGACTTTTTTTTTTTTTAAAAAAAGGGAAGAAATGCAGCACTAAACAGCTGACTTTTCAAATATGAAGCATGAAAGCACATCATTACCGTTCAACAGGCAACTCTAAAGGTTAGGAGGGTAACAGAAACAGCTGCTGGACTGATGTAATGTGTCTGAGAGCTTCAGAGGTTTGCACCTGGTTCAGTGCCATCACAAATCAAACTGAATACCTAATGAAAGAAACCTTCGGAACAGAAACAGGGAAGGCATCAACACATGTCAGTTTTTTAAAATCTCACCACTGACGACCTTTCTTCTTTTTTTTCTCATTGATTTGCAAGTTCAAATGTGGACTTTTAAAGTTTTAAAACATCTGGCCACATCATATTTACATGTTTTCCTTTTGATGCAATGCTTAGTGCAACATCCATCCATCCATTTTCTGTTCACCCTTTGTCCCTAATGGGGTCGGGAGGGTTGCTGGTGCCCATCTCCAGCTACGTTCCGGGCGAGAGGCGGGGTAAACCCTGGACAGGTCGCCAGTCTGTCGCAGGGCTTAGTGCAACATGAAAGTGTCAATTTAATGTTCAAATTTACCTGCCCTTTGACCTGAGTATGCACAATACCTTAAGTAGCCATGAGTAGCCAGTGAAATTTGCTCATGGGTAGCCAGACATTGTCAGATTAAACACAATGGTAAATGGTCAGACAAGACAGAGTTGGGAGCTACCATTATGTCAGCACAAGATCAAGAGTATGGTGACAAAAGTAAGTGGAGAAGTGAACATTTTGGGTAAAACCTCTTGAGTTCAAGGTCGTATGTTCAGGCTATTAAGAGACATTTCAAGAACTATGAGACTTTTCAAGGTAAATGTTTTGCTTGTTAGAGGAAGACCCACTAAAAATTATAGACTTCAAAAGACTTTCCTCATATACCCATCAAAGAATTTGAATGGTCTTTATCAAATGATTTTATTTCAAAATACTGTTGATTGTTTATAGCTCATAAATGGTTTGAGTACTTAGTTTTATTTTTTTGTTTTAATTCTATTGTTTAACCAAACTGTATAGCTCTTTTGTCAACCTTCAATGTTTTAAATCAGATGTAGAAATAATTTTGTAAAATTGTAAAAAATTTTTGTCATTTATTACTTCAGTACAAATTATCGACTCACTTATTGTGAAGCCACAGTTGTGAATTGTAACTTTAACAAGCACCGAAGGCTTCAATATAAAAATAAATCTAGGTATCCTGCTTATCATTAAATTAAACCCACGCTACTTGTTATACAAAGCTGTATGCTGTATGGTGAACTCCCACAAGTGAGCTGTGTCAAACAAAATGTATAAAGATGGGAAATAGCGGAGCTACTTACCAAGTTAAATGCGGTGCAATTAAATCTGTCTTCTCCTCCACCTGTGAAATGGTATTTCTGAACTACAAAAAACCTTCTGCAGCCAGCAGTCAGCACGGTTAGTCGCTGCAGTCTGGCAGACACTGTCACCAAAACAGTTATTTTAAAAAAGAGAGAATAAGGGCAGCTTTTAAAACACCGGAAAGCCGCTGCTGCTGCTGCTGCTGCTGCTGCTTCTCAGCCAGTTGTGTGGAAGGTTCAGAAGGCACGCGAGAATGCCAGCTGTAAGCGCGCGCACTGTGGTATAACCAGGATAAGCTCGCGATGCCATGTGCAGTTACCAAAATAAAAAAGGTTGACACAAGCTGAAAGCAAGGGGGCGTGTCTTACCGCAGAGCAGAGCAGGGAGCAGCAGATAATCGAGCTATTGATCCAAAACCAACTGAGCTTTGTGTCCATGCGCCTCCTACTGACAGCAAGTGGGACGTGCAACAGGAGACAGGTTAATTGAGGAGCTTGAGCAGCTCTATGAGAAAGCTGAGTTTAAAATGTGAAATAAAAAGACTTGAAATACCAAGACACTCCCATGTTGGTGATTTAAAGGTCATTGCCAATAAAAGCACTGATGACACCTTGATCAAAGGTGCCTTAATGTTGATTCATGGTTGGGTTGTGTGATCACTCCACAGCCAAACCTATTCAAACCTGTGACCTTAAATTGCACAATATTGTTGTAATGTTCCTATAATCTACATGAACCATGTTATGTAATCTTAGAGTGAATCACAGAGGAAACCAATAAAAATCCCACAGCTGAATGATTTTCATAAAACGACAGCATTATCTTGGAAAGTATTTAATCTACTAAGTTGTTTGTATGCGTTTCTAAGTAAATGTGTTGCTCCATGAACTTCTGATGCAGTTTTATTTTGATTTAAATCAAAATTTTATTGTCCAAGAATAAAGAATGAGAAATCAGCTTTGAACTTTCATTGATCTTCTGTCTATAACAAACGATCAACGATATTACTGAAACATACAACAAAATGAATAACTAGACACCAGTCGCTTTTTATCACTGTGATATTTAATCAACTTTAATATAAATTGCGTACCATAGATATGCAATACACTGTTCTTTTTAAGCAAATATATATTATCCTTTCAGTTTTACAACTGTTGCAATCTGTACAATCATCTCAGGTGGCTAGTAAATGAAAATCATTTTTTACAGTGAAACTTTCACTTAAAGTTGAGTCTATTTTTAGATAAAGTCTTATTAACTTATCAAGTTACACTTGAACCAAAAACAGATGATTTTCTTGAATACTGCTTTCAAATAACAATGTAAAAACATCAAAGAAAAATATCACAAAAGCAGCTGTTGCAAACATAGCAGAGAGTGAGCTGGGAATGTTTCACGGACATTTGAACAGACGCATGTCGTCCTCAGCTACTTTTGGCACATCACATACAGCATTAAATTTAGCACTTCAAAGGATAATTTAACCATCAGAGTATTCTTGATCCAACCTCTTTAACACAGCTGCAGCTGTAGCATACATGACAATTTATTTGAAAGCAGAGACTATGATGGAGATATTTACTTTTCACTATCAGGCAGAAAACAACAGCCTAGCACTTTGCTGTAATCAAATAAACTAGTGCATGAATTACACCATAGACTTGGTGTGATTTATTCACGGGCAGTAAACAGATGACAGTATGTCAAAGCCCTTAGTGTCCTAAAGTCGATTGTGATGCTTCTTCAAAAACTGCTGCAGTTATTTCAGACATCTGAAAGAAAATCTGGGGGAAAATATGTGAAAGAAATATTAATAACTCAGGAAAACGCTACAAAACTCTCTATCTTTGTTTTTACATCCCAGTCGTGGTTTGTGTAGGCACTGTGGTGACAAAAGGCTGAGTGCAGCAGTGTGCTGTTTAAGGACCTCGGAGGGAATGGTGCTGTTCAGTGGGAAGGGATGCAGATTTTCTGCAGCTGCAAAAAGTTGTGGAATAAGGAAAAACTAAAATGTTCGTTTTGTGCATAAGAATCAGTCACATCAGTGTCGATCTAAAGTGTATAAAAAAACGCTCCTGAAGTCACTGTGCAACACACGCTCGCATTCAGTATGTGCTCACACATGCAGGACAGTGAGGAGAGAAACCATACAGTGTCCCTCCCTTCTCTTCTGGAAAACAGAGTGCACATGCAAACTCCACAAAACATAAGCAATAAAAGGGACAAGGAAATGTTCATTAGCTACGCTCATCAGTCCCACTGAATATTGGCAAGCAGCGAGTGAGGAAGTCAGACTGGTGTCACGTAATTCCCAGGAAAAGTCCCAAAAGTATGAGTCCGTTCTGACGTACCTGCAGACAGTACAGTGCATACACAAGGTCACAACATAGAAACAAAGAAGGATTATTGATACATTAGAAATTTATAACAAAGAAACATGTAATGTCTTGTTATGTCCAGGAGAGGGGGCTCTCACATAAAAGCACTTCACTTTTGTTGTTTAATGTTCTGTCATTTGTGTCTTTTTAAAGTTACTTCTTGCAAATTGACACTGGTAAAAAATGTGAAATGTAATTGAAAATATAGCAATGATTCTGCAGACAAGTGCTTACTGACTAGTAAATAATGTTGCCATAAGGACGCATGAACATGGACATCCCTGCTCTTCTGCGCTTCATAAAGATAACTCTCCACTGTCTGTAGGTAATGGTTCATCTAGATGAATATATATCTGAGTTCAATAAAAACTCTTGTAATATTTTTCAGAAAAAAAATATTATCAAGAAAGAAATGTTAAATCAAGGAAAATAATTGCTCTCCTGTTTTTGGTCAGACTATTCACTAACTATGTTTCTACATCTTTAATCAGTTGGAGTATTTCTGATGACGTTTATCCTGTCTACAATATATAAAATGGCTTTTCTGGTAATAAAATTTCTCTTTTTAGCATTTTCACATATGAATGATTGTACAAATCTTATATTGTGCTTCAAAAGGCTGTGTTCAGGGTAGAATAAACCAGTTCAGGTATGATTCATAATATAGATTATAAACTAGAACTGATCAAATGCAGCCTGGAATCGTGAAACAGCCCTTGAATTCAGTGCTAAATTAGAACCTTTGATCAGATAGCAACTTCATCATCATTAGGCTGCACAGGAAGAAAATGGTCATATTTTAGTGCTTAATCCATTCAGTACTAATTGAACATGTCAACCAGGCAATAAAAACTATTACAGGTATAAGAGACTAAAAAATAATGACCCCTGGCTGCCCTGGTTAAAGAGCCAAATGACACATTTCAAGAACTGCTAATGATGAGGATCCACAGCGACATGTTATGTAACATGCAATCTCAGTGCTCTGGAAATGTTCTCTAGATTCCCGTAGCATTGAGTAAACTCATGATTTCATGACATAAAATGGACAGCAGCTTAGTCAGCCACTGTGACTTCTTTTTTAAGCAAGGGGTAAAATAAGTACAATTTAAAGTGTAGTCTTTAGTAACTTGTTGAAGATTAAACTATTTGGTGAACAATTTATAAAAATATATGCAAGGAAAAGTTTTCGCAATCTTTATTCTGGAATTTAGCCTTTTAAAACACAGAGCAAAAGAATCTAAGAGGCACTCTCAATGTAACAAATGTGTCACATTAAAGGACTCGGACACTAGATGGTGCAATTGAGATCTATTTCTTTTTCTCCAGAAAATTGATATTTGTGCTTCATTTGGTCTGACCTATGTACATTATATCCTACATAAATTCAAGGACAAGTGTGCCTGGGTTCCCATGGGTTAGTTAGTTCGCAGTAAGATTTGCCTCATTTAAAGTGATGATAAAAACAGAAATCCATTACCTACAAACCAGCCGTCATCACATTTTTCCATCACTTGCACAATGTCCCCTTCTCTGAGCTCCAGCTCATCTGCATTCTGGGGTTTGTAGTTGTAAACAGCTTTATACCTACGGTTCAAAAGACAGACAAATTAATGCAAATGGTTTCATATAATCCATCTGTTCTGCAGTAAAGCTAAAAAATAGACGTACGGTTGACGTTGCCCCTCTATTGAACAAGGATTGCTCTGTGAGTTGACATGCGCATTCAAGGGAGTGTACGGGCTTGGTATTGCACCCTGGGGGGGGGGAACAATTTTCACATCAGTTAAAGTGACATCATAAATATGGCTGTATCGACACAAACAAGGAAAACACAGGTGTGGGCATGCTGTGATGTTTGAGGGCGGTGGTGAGAGCAGACCTGTGAGGGACCAGTGTATCTGGGAGTGCTCACTGAAGGAGCTGCTGCTCTGTGCACAGATGATGAAGACTGAGAAGAAGGTGAAGCTGCTCTAAATGTGGAGTGTGCTGCGACCAGGTTGCTGTTCTGGTTGGTGGGAGAAGCCGCACTGGGGGTGCCATGGGGAAGTCGATGGTGTGACAGTGTCTGGTTGGGGGAGCGTGACTGTGAGCCCGGGCCGCCATACGGGACAGGTGAAGATGGTTTCAGAGGGGAGTGCTCAAGTTTGGGGCTGAGGGAAGGTGGTGTGAAAGGGATCAGTGGTGATCGCGGGGACGGGGAGTGGAGTGGACGCCCCGGACTCTGCGGTCCAGGAGACATGGGGCCCGCTGAGTAGTCATCCGTGGAGTATTTGGTGCGGGGCATCTTGTTGACCTGGACGTAACTGGCCGGGAAGATGCCGCTACGGTTCGTTCCAGAGATCCTGCCCTCCAACCACTTATCGTCAACTTGCCTGGTTATGCAGATCACTTCGCCCTGTCGGGGAAAGGAAACAAAATTAGGAAATGTTGCTTCATATATAATGTTTTGGTCATTCTGAGATGCAGAAGTTAAAGTGTTGTTTTCTGCTTAATGAGCTCTCTGCTATAAACCCATCCAAAGAAACAAGGATACGCTGCTTTTTAAAAATTGTTTTGTACTGAGATTTTATATTTAAACAAGTAAAGTAAGATAAGTTTATTTAGTAAAATCTAAAAGTACATAGAAGAAAAAAATCTATTAAAATTAAGTGACATAATGCCAAAAAAGGTAAAATAATACAATAAAAATAAACAGGCAGTTAAAATATGAGTAAAAGTATTATTAATATTTTGAAGCATGCAGAGTTCCTCGTTATTGTATTTTTTGGACTTATTTATTTATTTACTACGCAGTTTCTCTGAACAAAGTCTGAGATTTGATTGAATTTACATTGGCATTCTGTCCTTGGAGAACTGGCAACTGGGTTAAAGATTTCCCCTTGTGAGCAATCTGTCTCACTCTAGAATTGACTTAAAATTATTTGACAATTTGTTGATTAACTTTCCCAAATTTATTGGCAGCAATAATTGCTTCTACAAAAATAAAGCATTACTCAATCTTCATAACTTGATCATGTATTTTACATATCTGATCAAATATATGCTTATATTTTAGATGGAATTTCCAGCAGAATGTTTGATCTGCTATCAAACACAGAATTTCATTTTTAAAAACTTATTTACTACATTTCCCATCAAATCTACCCAACATTGACTTCAATATTTTGACTGTAACCCCCACAGGCCTGTATGCTCAAATTTCATCTCAGTATTTTTCTCCTCTGAGTACAGTTTACCGTATAAGGCAGAAAGAACAACTTATTCTGTCATTAAGATAAGTTTTGATGGGATTTTTTAACAAGAATACTGAAATATCTTATGAGCATAAAAAAGGAGCTTGTCTGGGAGTCATTTAGCTCAAGTCCAAATTGCTTCTGGGTCTCTGCCAAGAAAAAGACTGGCCCAGTGCAATCACAAGTTGTTATGATACCCCCCACTTTGTCATGGATTAAACAAACACCTGACCGTATAATGAGTTTGAGCAGTGCTGATGGGTGGATCTTATTGCAAAGTCAGGTTAGCTGATTATTCGTTTTTTGAGGTACAAAGCTAACAAACTCTTCCAAAAGTCTTTAAAAAGTGTTTATATATATAACAGCAAAACTGTCAGTCTGCTTAGTCCTACTTTAAAGTCTTTTGTTTTGACGTCTTTTTTCTACAGTAATGAAAATTGTCAAGGTGAGCCACTCACTTTGCGAAAGGAAAGCTCAACAGGAAGGTCAGCATTGAAGTTATATAGAGCTAGAGCTTCTCCATACTCCAACACCTGGAGAGTAGGGGACTTGATTGGTGTCGGTTTCTCTGTGGGAGGTAGAACCTGAAATAAAAGACAGAGTTAAATATAAAATTTACAATTACATTACTTTACAAAAGTATTCATATATCCCTTAAAGTTTTTTCATATTTTGTTAAACTTCAGAGTGCCTTATTCGTATTTTATGTGATGGATCAATACAACAGAATGTGTATTTGTAAAGTTGAGGGAATAATATGCAGAGTTTTATTTATTTTTGTGCTTTAAATATTGTGATCTGAAAGATTTGGCATGCATATGTGATCAGCCCCTTTACTCTACATAAACTCCAAGGTAATAAATTGCCTTTTGGATGGGTGGAATCCAAAAAGTTTCCACCAATCCACCAGTTGGTTTCCAGTAAGATTAAATTACTGGACCATAATTTAATTTTATGGTCCAGTCAAAGTCCAGACCTAAATCCAGATGAGAATTTGTGGCAAAGTTTGAAAAATAACACGCCTCCAGTCAGATTAAGCTTCCGCTATATTACCAGTAAGAAAGGCTAAACCTTTCAGCCTCAAGATGTGTAAAACTAGCGATGTGGTCCAAAGGACTTGCACTTACTTGTAGCAAAAGGCTGTTGACACAAGGAAACTTCCTTCACATCACATAAAATACATGTGCAACACCCTTTGAATTTATCAGAGAAGTAAAAGACAGTAGGCAGAAATTCACCTCCACATAAGAAGTCGGGAAAATGCCAGCTCTCCCATGATGCTCCCCTTCAAGCCAATTGGCATCTACCTGCCTGTGGATGTAAACAATGTCGCCTTTCTGCAGTGTGAGCTCCCTGAACACAGCACAACACAAGAAGAAGGTTGTTTTATGAAATGCAACACAAAAGGTTGAACAATTATTACAAATTGGTATTGTGAAAAAAAATGTGACCGCAAATTTGACCCCTAAGTTTACATGTGAAATTTAAGAGATCACATTGAAAGGAGAAGTTTACTCTGATTTATCTAGGTACATATTTTACCTGGGTGACTGAGCCTGGAAATCAAACTTGACTCTTGCAGCTTTCATCTACAAAATCCAAAAAGAAATCTGTTAAAAGATTTTCTTTTACCATGTTAGCATTTAAAATTTTGCACTGGCTTTGACAATTCAGGTTTTTTAGATCAATAGAGAATAATAAAAACACACCTTTTTCTCCTCTTTTTTTGATGAAGGCTCCATACTTTCATTTGCAGAGGAGAGACGTCCTACTGGGAAACACAAACAGGCATAATGATATCAGAGAATATGTATGCTGGTTTGTTAGGCTTGCTTATTTTTAAATGCTCGGCTATCTAAAGGCCACTGCAGCCTTAACAAAGGCTAAAGTTCAAAAGGGTACTTGAACTTCCCAGGAAAAAAAAAATCCTTGATAATGCTAATCTTTAATCAGGTCTTCTGAGTTTTCACTTCCTATTTTTGTGAGCTTCCTCCCCACCCATTAACAGCTGTTTCTAAAAGGAAAGAAAAAACAGCTCAGACTTCCCACAACCTCACTATCGTCTTCTCATGAAAGCAATGGCAAGAACAGAACATGAGCAACAAAGTAGAACCATGAGACCATCAGGATATATTAGATTACTTTAAGCTTTCATCAAATTTACTGGATGAATGGTCTGCTTTCTAAATATGTCAATAAAAGGCCAGTTATTCACAAGAGAGAAAAAGCCCAACAACTTGTTAACAATGCATTATTGTTCTTGAAATCCACCTCTTTTCTCATGTTTGTCTCTGAGGAAAAATAGGTTTAAATACATGTTTTTATTTTTATTTTTTTACCATGTGCAGGAACAGAAGCTGATGGTAAGAAACCAGAGCGCTGGATGGGTTGCTTAGATGCTAACAGATTGCTGGAAAAGAGAAGAAAGTTTGAGTCTTTATTGATAAATCTTAACAAACAGTAACAGCAAAAAGCAGAAACATAATTATTTTCTATGAATGGGGCAGATAACATCAATGAGCTTTATTAGAGTTACGATATGAAAACCACAATAATTTTCTGCCACACCATTCCTTCCAACAAGAGTTCATAAAAACTCTTGTCACCCTTTACACACATGTTGCTTCCCACTGATAGTCAGCTGGCTGAAAGAAGATTGCTACCCTTTTCTCTCAATTTCTGATAAGAAAAATGTGTTTTTTTTAAAGTATTTCTAGTATCAACAAACACAAAGTCATGAGTTTGTAAACTAAAGGTTCACAGCATTGTGAACAAGAAATGTAGTGCATTATTTTCCCAAACTTACAATAAACAATCGTTTGAAATAATCACAACTTATTAGTGGTTATTGCCCTAAATAACCACTAATATAATTTCTACATAAACAAACAGCTCTAAGTCGATCTACCAAACCCTTTTATTAGACTGTTATTTAAACGTATAAATACCCATGTATTTAAATGTATTTATACATTTAAATACATATTTAAATGTATAAATCATAACAGGCATTTTGATTTTGCCTATTTCCTGTTTGTGTTTGTTTCTTCCTCCACAAAAAAACAAGACAACTTCAGAATTGGTATCTGTTCTATGTTTCTGCTAAAGTGTTTGTGTCAAAAGCAGAATAACAATAAGTAAATGTTTAAGATCACAAAACTATCTTAGAACCAGTAGGAATAACTATTTTGTTTCATTTTAAATAAATACAATTAGATAATTTTATACATTGGTCTTTTAATTCTTTATTATATAAGTGCTTTTATGGTATAATAAGAGTATTTTTACTAAAGGATTGTCATAGAAATTACCAATAATGTAAATAAGCTTTGAAAATTCTGACCCTGAATGTCAAACATTGAGTCAGAATTATTTGGACTCAGCCAAATACTTTCCTGTGCATCTGTCTGCAGCTGGCTATAATACCCTGAATTAGGAAAAAAATAAAAAAAAACATACTAATAACACTTAAAGAGCCATAATCGGACCTGAAGTTGAAAAAGATGCATAAAGACAATTACAAAGCTGGCCTTCTAACACTTGAAGAATATTCACAGGATTAAAGGACTAATGTCCCAACAAGATCTCGAGAAACTCATCCATGCGTTTATCCTTATTAAATTGATTTCTGCAACAGCGTTTTCACAGGTCTGCCTAAAAAGTCAGTCAAGACAGCTGCAGCTGATCCAGAACGCCGCTGCTGGCATTCTGACTAAAACCAGGAACATCGAGCACATCACCCCAGTTCTAAAAGTCTCTACACTGGCTCCTTGTAGCTCAGAGAATAGACTTCAAAATACAGTTGTTAGTTTATAAATCACTGAATGGCTTAGCACCAAAATACATTAAAGATCTGTTGTTGTTGTCTCAACTTCCCAGACCACTCAGGTCTTCTGGTTCAAGTTTGCTTTGTGTCCCCAGAATGAAACATGGATAATCAACATTTAAATTTTATGCAGAAACAAACTTCCAGAAAACAGCTAAAATGCTGAAACTCAGAGTTTCTTTAAATCGTGGTTAAAGTCACATTTGTTTAGCTGCCTGACTGATAACTGGAACATTGTAAAGCATAGTCTGTGTTTTAACCTGTCATTGTTTGTCTTATTTTTGCCACTGCAATGCCATCATTTTTGCTTGTTTATTGTTGCTATTTTTCTTCTAAACACGTAACAAACTTTGAATTTCCTTGTTGCTGAAAATCTGCTATGCATATAAAATTGCCTTGCAGTTCTAATGCTAGCCATGATCAGAATAATGACTCAGTGTATTTCTGTGATAGGAATTGACTTATAACTACAAAAATGTCCACCTTGCTTGACTCTTTTTCTTTTTTTAACTCATTTGCATGGTTTGAGGCAGTGCATCTGTGTGTTGTGTTTGCAGCTGGACACCAATAGCTGAGAAAAATCCAAAACGCTGTTTGTTTTACATTTACAAATCCAAAGAAAAATTCCCAGAGGACTGGAAGAGGTTCACAGTGCATGAGCTCAATTTAGCAAACAACAGCCAAGAATCATCCAGGAATGTATCGCACGCAACGTAGGAAATGTGGAATGCTGTACTGTTCTGTCAAGGAACAGATACTGAAATGAAACCTGGCTAACATGACAGCTTTACAACACTTACTTGGAAAGCATAAATATTTAGCTAGCCGATGCCCAGCTAGTTGTTACGGTGATGTTCTATAGAGATGCAGTTCTGGGATTCCTGAAACAGCAGGAGGACTTCAGGAAGGCAATGACGTAATATCAAAGATTAGGAGGAGGGGAGTTACGTACAGAGGCAAACATTTATTTGGGGGATTTTCTATGAGATGTTCCTATCTTATGCCTAAATGATCTAATCCAAATAATGTCAAGGATAGGCAGGTTTATTTATGTAGTGCCTTTATTGCACAAGGCAATCCAAGCTGCTTTACAGAACATAAAAGTAAAGATAAGAATGGAAATTTGTAGTAGTTTAGGATTTAATTAAAATAATGCTTAATATATCAAACATATCAAAACATGTAGAACAGATTTAAGAGTCAAATTTTAATACAAAATTGTCACACTTTAAAATGGGGAATTAGCTAATTGGTCAGATTCCTTGACCAGAAGCTGCAGTCCTTTAAAGGAATCAACAATACATCAGACCACAGTTTTTTAGGGAGTTTGCTTCAGAGCTGAGAAGAGTAGACACTATGCTATGCTTAGTTCTGGTCCTGCAATCAGAGCCAGTGATTTAGAGAACATTAGCAGAATTTTAAAATCCATTCTTTGACAGAGAGCCAGTGGAATGATTTAAGATATGATCCATGTTCCTGTTGTTGACGAGGACGCTACAGAGACCAGAAAAGACAATCTTGCAGTAATGTAAACTCCTGAAAATAAAGACATGCACCAGCTTTTCTGTGTCCTGTTTCAACAGAAGTCTCTTTATTTTACTCTGTGAAAGTCTTTCAAATGCTCATTTAAATGGTTGTAGGAATTAATAATAACACCAGCTCATGAAGTGACTCGAAGATATGAAGCTGTGTGTTGTCAGCATACATACTGTATGGCAAGAGATGCTGGAGTACTATATGTTCTGCACTAGGGAGTTTATTTAGGGGCTCAATAAAAGAGGTCAAACACTAACCCTTTAAGGAGCCACACAATTCATTTCTTCACCCAGATTTATAATTTCCACATGACACAAAGTGTTCCTTGTTTGCCAGATAAGATCCGAACCAGCTTAGCACAGTACCCAACAATCCCACTCATTCTTCTGGTCTGTTAAGATTAACTGTTTTAAATGCAGCACTTAGATTAAGTAACACCAAGGCAGAAGGTCTAGATCCATCACTTTCAAGATGTATGTCAATGCAGTCCTATGTGGTGTAGAGTAATCTACAGCCTGACCAGAAAATAACAAAAATAATTTCACTTCTCAAACTACTCCTTATCAAGCTTATCAGTTTCTCAAGCTACCTTATTTCATAAAACTGTTTACTTTTCCACTAAATGGTGAGAAGAATGCATTATTGTAACATTAACATGGACAAAACGGGACACATTTGTTACCCTTTATGTGCTTCAACCCCATAATGCAAAGCATTGTTGGTGGTTAATGTCTGTGCATCATTTACGATGCGAAGAAAATCTGTAATAAATCAGGTGATGCTTTTTGTAAAAGTCAGAATATGTGACTCTGACTTTAATATGGTATTTTAAGGAGACTTTTAAAGTTGCACATTAGTCAAATCAAAGTTTGTTTAAATATCCCATGAGAGAATGAAACTACAGCATATCACATCTATAGAACAGAACATAAGCATCAAAACTCACGCCAACATACCAAAAAACTTTTAAAGCTGCCACTGAAGAAAATCAGATGTGACATTTCTTGTATTATTCACCTGTTTTTTATCAAATGATTATATTTCTGTGCTGTCTTTGGACTAACCTGTGGTTGGTGGTGCTAGCCTTTGGAGCCAGTGGATCCCTGCCTGTGGCCTCCTGCAGGCACAGGGAACAGTGTGTGAACACGCAGTTTGTTCTCTGCAGAGGCTCTCAGGCTTCTGTATGTTCTCACAGCTCAGAGGAAATCTCACAACAACTCAGACAAAGTAGAGGTGCTGACCACTCCCAGCTGAGCACAGGAATCCCCTGGGTCCTATCCTCCTCGGCTACAAACAACAGCCCTGCTCTCGGTTTGTCTGCGCTGTCTGTGAGTTCTCCTTTGATTCAATAACGCAAAAAGGAAACAAAGCACTCGGCTAGGAATTTTTTCTACAAGTTGCTGTGAAGTAGAAAAGAGAAAATGCCAAATAACGTGATCAAAAGGATTTATTTTGGTTTTGTTTTATTCTGAAAGGTCTTCATTTGCTGTGGACTAGTGGCAAGCAAGTGAATCAGAAAGCAAATCAGTCTGAGTGCAGTTCAGGCAGGCAGTTCTCAGGCAGTCATCCAGATCAGAGAGAAAAAGAATGTTCATATTCACAGTTTGCAAGCAAAGGGTCCACACAGCTTTCATTGAGGACGTGGGGAGGGAAGGTGTGCTGGGATTTTTGCTAAATCACAGAGAAGCAGGGTGGGGGAGTGGTTCGTAGCAAAGATATTCAGTAGGGGGGCTCAGTACCTCACCCCGGCCTCGACGCTGCTTCTTCTGAGAAAGTGTCCTCTCCAGACCCTGAATCTCCGAGTCCAGCTCAGCTTCGAACTGGCTCAGCTCAGACTGCAGACTGGCCTGAGCCCCAGCAATTATAGTGTTGGAATGCAAGAATAAAATACTACCTCAGAGTCTGATATTTGTAGCTTGTAATTTCCTCTCTAAGCTCAAAAAAAAAGTGAAATATTTTTAGCATAAATTAGTAAAGGCTACATGTAGTTTATGTTGTAGATGCTCACCTCAATGGAAAGGGATGCTGGTTTCTCAGGCTGTCTCTTCTGGGACAAATGAACCTAGAGAGGGTATAAAACCACACTGCAGTTGATTTTTGGCCTCATGTTGGAGTTGAACTTGCTCATAATAACCTACCACAATATGGTGTACCATAAGTACTTTTTACGGGAATTTAACCCTAAATAACAGCTATGTAAAATTCAAATTAAACTAGAATAAATTATCCTTAAGGCATAAACCGTATAAAGCTGTATTTAATCTAAAATTAGCATTAAAATGTTACAGAAAGAAAATTACATCCTATCATTATGCATCATGGCATGATTGTGATGATCATTTGGAGTGTCTTTTGGGACAAGTTTTTAAATTTATCATGCATTTTATACCTGCCTGCATATCACTATTTTTGGTAGAATTGGCAGAGTTTATTTAAATTGGTTGTTCCTTAATTAGTTTTTAAGCAAAGTCCACAATTTTTTGGTGGGATTTAGGTTAGAATCATCCTGTAAGTTTAAGATACTCTTTCTGAAACCAGTTTTGATGTATTTGTAGATTATTGTCCTGTCGGGCTTCACAGCTCAGGATTTAACCATAATAACTAAGCTGTTATTTAGCTTATTATTTTTCCTTTGAACTATTATTTAGCTCACAGGAAATCTCTTATGATCTTCAGAAACACCCCGAAAGCTATTCTATTATGAAAGCTACTAAAAATCGGTGTGTATGATCAAAAGCAGGGTCCATGCAAGGGAAATTCAACCAAGTAAAATATACTCCACCATTAGAGATAATAGGAGCAGTTAAATATCCTACCAGAGTTGGAAAACTATTATCTTCAGCTAGGAAACACAGCTTACATACATAATGAAAAACCCCAAAAGCATCTATCCCAACTGCGAGTGCGTGTGAACTTTTAAAATGTCAGAGTATTTAAAGTAAAATATACTTTACAGAAGCTGAGTGTATGTCTTACTACCCTGGTCCTTTCTGTAAACTTTGGTTAGTAAAACGCTGCTTTATCTGATTTGGCACAAATTTGTGGACATCTAATAAATTCAATAAATCATCAAAATCATTTTAACCCAATA
The DNA here is from genome assembly GCF_002775205.1 of Xiphophorus maculatus. Lineage (NCBI taxonomy): Eukaryota > Metazoa > Chordata > Actinopteri > Cyprinodontiformes > Poeciliidae > Xiphophorus > Xiphophorus maculatus. The sequence continues at coordinate 23,064,242 of NC_036454.1, forward strand.
ATAAAAAGGTCAAATTCCAAAACGCAGACATCAAAGTAACATATTTAGAACTTCCCAGAGCATATGTTGGACTCCAAATTACAAACCAACACATTTTGTTACTTTTACTAGCTGAACAATATTCCTTTTAGCTGGTTCTGTCAAACATGTCTATAAAAGGCACTGAAACCCAGAACCGCAAACCACTTGTCCCATTTTTTTGTAAAACCTTGGCTGAATTCTTCTCTCTGGATGCCAGACATATTGTAGTCATCCCGTCTACAATGTCGCATGGAAGCAGCACAGCACCTGATATGGTCCATGAGCTGCTTTTCTAAGCACCATCCAGGGGATACAATATTGTTCATACAGACAAAATGAAATAAGTCCCCATGCTGCGAGCCATTATGCACTAGAAGAGGTTAACACCATAATACAGATCACAAGACCCATCAGCTCCCACAGGGGAGTGGAAACAAAGATTTATTTTCTTCACAAGACCTAACTTACAATGTGCTCACCAGATCTGGAGCAGTGTTTCAGTGTTAAAAAAACACAACAACTTTGAAGCGCCACACCTCCGCAGGGAGAGAGGGTTTAAACCCAAACAATAAAAGAGATGGTGCAGAATAAACAGCACTAAATCACAGCAATCTGACACTATGAGATTAGTAGATTAAAACGTTTAAAAAATGTTTACAAGACTCCACTCTGCAGAAAATCTGATAACTACTACAGATCATGCCTTTTCTTGCCTGAAGTTATCTTTAAAATCTGTTGAACTCACTAACTAAAATAACTGAGCTCATCTTGTAGGACTGAACACTGGAAAAGGGGAGTATTTACTGGCTGCCTTGCATGAGAAGATGTAATCTGAGGAGTTAGACAATAATCCTTCAAGAAAAGGTGACCAATCTGCTTATGAGCTCCTCACTGGGAAAACGCCAAACAATTACAGCTATAGAGCCAACAACAGCTCTAGATCCATTTAAAGGCTGAAGAATTAGACGTGGGCTTTGAGTTGGAATCAGAGTTGGAATCGGAGTCTATATTTAAAATGTGACAGCATGGGGGGTCCATACCTGGCTGTTACTCACTGAAGCGGAGCTCCTGTCAGGCTCAAAGTCAAATATGCTCTTGGGTTGAGGTTGTTGCTTTCCAGGGTCAGACAGCTTATCTACATCTTCGCTCCTAAAACGTAACACCCCGACACAAACACAAACACAAACACAAACACACAACAACTTAAACATGGCGTCATTGTAGGTGCCTGTGACAACAAATCCAAACTCGCCTCTGCAGCACGTTTTCTCTGAAAAGGAACTGGCACAATGTTTTGGGTTGGTAATCAGAAGCAGTCAGCTGCAGTCTGTATGATGTAAAAATAACTCATCACTGATGAGTTATGTGCTTGGGTTCTAGGTGCTGAAAAATGTCAACACATGAACTTTAGCACAAGCATCAATTTAATTCCAACAGGCCTGACTGACTAACAGTGTAATATTTCTTGCTTTGGATGAGGAAATTAATTTTTTCTACAATTTCTTTTATTTGTAGATCTTTCACTTTTCCTTCTGTTGGTCACAATACATTCTGACTCAGTCACCTGTGTACCTCCACATTACACTTGCACTTGGCTCAGCATAGTGCAATATCCTCACTTTACGGCATATGCAATACAAGTAAATTGATTTCAGAGCTCAACATAGCTTTCGTACATCATGACCGAAGGTGAGGTGATAGACACACCTTCTTTCTGGGTAAGACCATAAAGTAAAACTGGAGGAAATTTAAAGTATAAACAGAACTTTAACTAGAGCTAAGTAATGTGGTCTGAACCACAATATCACTCCACTTTATCAGGTTGCATGATGCATACAGCAACATTTCAAATTTGTGGCTTATCTCTAAAGATGTTTCACAGATTTGTAGCTGGGAGAAGTAAGTCAGGCTCTATCCCTTCTTTCAACAGGAGGAGAAAGACAACAAATTTAGCAGTTTTCTTAACCATTTCATTTTCAATACAAAGCTCCAGTTTGGCTGCACTGAAAAAACAAAACACTTGCAGAATTATGTGCAAGTGTTTGCATTGTGCTTATACATCATAAGGTACACGCTGTAACTTATGATCTAAGATAGCTATGACTTCTTTTGACCAAAAATCATATTACACAGGTGCTGAACAAAAATAGCGCAAAATGCAACAAAATTATCAGAAAAACATGCATAGAGCCGAGCATCAAATCGTCACATCAGCATCCAGCAGTGACCGATGACTGGAGATTAAGAAAAACATCTTCCTTCTGCAGCCATGAAAGAGCAACATGTATAAGATCTATATAAAGTGTTTAATTAGATCGAATTAGATCTAAAATCTGTACATCAAAATGACACTATATGTTACAGGATGAAAGAATTAATTTAAATTTTAAGTAAAATTCTGTGTTTCCAAAAATATAAAACTCACTGCACAATAGGTGAGTTTTACCTATTCTCATTTGTTTGATTTGACTGCAGGGCACTGGCTTCAATTTTCCAACCACAGTGAAAACTAAACATTTAAGTTGTAATGAAAATGCATAAAGGCATGACGTGAGTGACAGCCTATCTCAGATTGTTATTTTTTTAGCCCGTCTTCTTGAATGCAGAATAATTAAAAACTGTCCAGCAAACTGGAAAAAATCACATCAGATCCAATAAACTCACCAATCGGGCAGGGATCCGTAAGGCGTCAGTCTAAAGAGATTCTTGTCTTCTTCTATGATTTTTCCTCTCTCTGCAGATGACTGGAGCCCTGCGGATTAGTGAATCATGAAGGAAGAGTCCAAAGAAAAAATGCAATGATAATAAGCAGTATGTTGGGTCCACTCACGTTCTGGTGACCACCGCTCTGAGTCCTCTAGTTCTGGTTGAAGTAAACAAAGAGACTCATTTGAAACTTTTCACAACTGTAAAACGCGGCAGTAAAAGTCAGATATGATTTTTAGCACATCCACAGGATAAGTAAAGCAAAAAATGTCAAACTGGAAATTCTCTCTATTTGCACAATCTTGAATGACTTCTTTGCAGTACACTGGGTATTAATCATTTTCATAAGCGTGCTAGCACTAATGTGTTAAATTAAAACAGATAGAACTGGTTAGAGGTACTTTGTTCAGTACTTCTTATAAATTCACCTGTTAAAAGTTGTCGACAATTTTTGAGTGGGGTAAATTATACCAATACTTCTTTTAACTGGAACGTATTTATAGTGTTTCATATTGCACTATGATTTGTTTTAATCTTTAGTCACTAATAAAATCCTGATTTAGTTGCCAGAAAGGTGAGAGTCGGCTGCATTTTGTCTCAAGGCACCAGTTCATAAGATAAGACAAACATCCAAAAAATCTCTTTAAGACAACAACACCCAAATTCCTGCTAAAATAGCAGTGAAAAAAATTGTTTTTCACGGCACATGAAAGAGAAGAATGATTAAGGCTTAGGAGGGGCTGGGAAAAGAACCTGGATTACTGTCAGACCTCGTGAACAGAAATGCCAGAAGACGTTTATGCTCTTTTTTTGTGTGTCAGTAATAAATTGTTTGAGCGATGATCTCATTAGAGGCTGACATATTGACACGGTGGGATTTATTCCACATTTGCATTTGTTAAATAAAAGTCGAGTAAGAGTTTCTCACCCTCAGGCTTCTTGTGAATCTGTCTGAACATGCTCCTGTACCAGTCTCTGGGCTTGTTCACGCTCTGGTGCATGGGGGGAGGAGAACAGACAAGAGAAATCAACCTGACCATGTTGTTGGATCGCACTGGTTTTAGAAGTTCTGGTTATTTGTATTTTACCGATCTCGACGCAATGGGCATCCCGGTCTCATCCACTGGACCGATTCCTGAGAACTTAATAAGCTTCCCCTCGTTATTTGGTACCCAGCTCTGCGGCAAAGTGGAAGAGCCCTGGACTCCATTGGACAGTTCACCTGATACAGACAGCCATGAAAAAAATCACTTTATTTTTCTGATTTATTACTGAGTGACAGGGTCCAACGAAAACATACAAAATCAGATTTTAAAGGTTCAGTTGATTGTTCTGATTGGGAAATCGGAACTTCACTGTTCTGATTACAACTGGAAAGTAAAAATGCTTTCCAGTTGTAGAAATTTTAAACTTTTAAAATTTGAAATGTTATAAATTTACCTTGCGACTGTGAAGGTCCATAGTACGATCCATAACTCGGAGTCACTGGACCTCCTCCATTAAGCTCTGGCTCCTTGAATAAACAGAAATATCTAAATAAGGCCTGCAGTTCATATAGACAGTAGATTTCTGGTTGTAAATGGTGTCAATAACTGTGCCACAGGTGACTTTGTTAAAAAGATATTTATTGATTTGAAATTGTTCTCCAAATTGAATTGAATTCAAATTAATGGTTGAATGAAAAATAAATGAAACATGGAGATGTTTTAAGTCTTTTTTATACACAGTCAGTAAATCTGACCTCTCACATGCATGCCTGTGTGTACAAAGCATGTAGTGCAGTCTTTGTCCACAGGGAGGAGCACTTGTTTACTATTATCACAGCCATCACACTAATACAGCCTGCAGGGCTTGGTATACCTTCACAGCGCCAGATGTCAGTCCTGTGGAGCGAAACGGACTCAGCGGAGGAGAAGGGAGTCCAGGGGAGATGACCACCACATGCTCTGGAGAAGTCAGGATGTGCTGGCTTGAAGAAATGTCAAGCTTCCCAGAAAGATAACTCTGGGAGCCATTTGGATGGCCCGCTACTTCCGCACTTTGCTGCACACAGAGGAAATTATAAAAATATGGATGAACCAAAACAATGCGTGAACTCTGCTTTATCGTGTCTTCCTGTGGACCCTGGATAAATAATGCTCTGTGGAAAGGTCATGTGAACTTGTTAGCAGTCCTGCTATTCTCCAGGGAACAACTGTCCTCTCCGAGGGAAGCCTGTGATGAAAAGATCCTCCAATTTATTTAAAGCACAAGCAGTGGGAAGTGGTGTTTCACCATTTTCATCATTTTTCTCACAAGAGCTGCAGAAAGGCTTCATCGAAGAATTAAAGTTGATGAGAAGGACTAAACGAGCATTGGAGTGTTTAATGAGCTCATTAAGCATTCACAAGTCAGAGGGTGGAGCAAGACATCAGGATGAGGATAAAAATGTCAACTGAGAAGTCCAGTGGTCTCCTTGGTGATTCTTGTCCTTCTCAGCCACCTCATGATTGAGAGTTTAAGCCCACCATTGAAACACTTTGTGTTTGAATCAAGTGCTTTGGTCTTTTCTGTGTGGTTGTCAGGGGACATGGGGAAATACCTGTCTCTTAGTAACAGCAAACCAAAGATATGTTGTTGTGACGCAGACAGTACTGACTTGATCAATAGCAGGACTGTTTGTCACTTTTACTACTACACGATTTAATACTAACTTGCTTTTTCTAGTTTCCATATGTCTCAAATGTTTGTCACAGTGAATAATGCTACCAGGGGTTTCCTTATCTGGTCACACCATTAAAAAAAAATAATTTCTGTCAGTTCCTGATACCTGCAGTTAGTCTGCTGTCTGTGATTTTATGCTAGCTGCACTCTATTAATTATTTTATATAATACAATTAGGACCTGTTTGTGTGTACAGCTTGTAGTGACAAAGAGACTGTATTGGCTCCTGCAGCTTCATGCTTGTCTGAGTCATGTGACCTGCCCTGCACGCTGCACTGTGCTGCACAGAGAGATGTTGAAACGCCAGTCATTAACTTTTTCAAATCAAAGTGCTCAGTTTCTGAAGCAGGAGAGCAACATTTTGTCCACAAACTATTAACTGTAACTGCTGTAAAATATGTTGCAACCCAAATTATCAACAGGTCACATATACACAGCGCAAACATGCTAAAATTAGCCTAACATTTTAGTTAACTGGTCCACATAAAAACATGGTCAACTGGAGAAGGGTAAGAGTTTATTGAAGGCTGTAGCTGCATGCAGATTCACATATATCTTTATAAACAAATAATAAAGCTATGTCATTCTGCACAGTAACTGTCTTAACCAAGTTAAGCCATATTGCAGCATTTTATTGAAGCCATCCTTGTGGAAACTCTGATTGGGGAAAATCAGCTGATGCCAACAAAAAAAAAAAGAACAGATCCTGCAGAGTCCTTAATGATGTTGGTGAGTGAGACACAATAACAATGCTCAGTGGTGGTTTTTTAAAATTGGCCATAAATGCATTTGGTGAAGGTTTCATTAGAAACAGAGTTGCATGAGTGCCAGTTTAAAAAAAACCACCCACAATTTATTTGTCACTTGTGGCCAAAGCAAATCTTCTATTGGTTTTATGTCTGAGCTGAACTGGTAATCCTTTGATTACTGCTGAGAATAGCATTATGCACTTTGTTCATTCCCAAAATCTCAGATAATTTATAATATTTTAATTGGTTGAGGTGGATAGCAGAAGAAGGGCACCATACATGGGAGGGCCACAAGTTACAATACTATTGTGGACTATGTAGTAAATGTAGTGTGTTATTTTACTCCAGTTCATAGTTTCTACTCTTCTGAGCATTGATTTGAATGTAGGATTACACTGGAACATGGAAGAAAAAAAACACATTCCCACTGATAAATAATTCTGACTGCTAACTGAGGCAGAGGATTCTGATCAGGACATTTAATAAAGGAAATGCTTTACCTGAGTCTGCATATGATCAGTTATGGTTCCTCTGTGGCAGAGATCAATATTTTGCTCTCAGCATGAAGGATCTGCAAAGACACATAGTGAATATATCAGGTTTGTTTGTGGATTTGATTCCATATGAAACACATCCCACAGTTTATATTCATTTACTTATGTTTAGTTCATTTCTTGTGTGTGTGAGTGTGTCTGTGAATATTACTCTTTTTTAGAGCAAGTCATATATTTGCCTTCTGCAAATATTACTAAGCTGGAGTGAAGAAATGCATTCAAATCCCAAGTCTTATTTATTGTAAACTCTTTAAGAAACTTCAGAAATTCCAGCTCAAAGCACTGAACAAAACATAATCTTATCAAAATAATGTGAAACCATTTAACAAAGTTTGCAAAGGAAAACAACATTTGTGCTGTCAGCTGAAACTTAAATACTTTGCATAAGCTATAAACTGAATGACAGAGATTTGCTCACTGTCTTTTATTCAAACTATCTAATTCATATTAATAGATGCCTCTCTAAACGCTTTAAGACTTTGTCTTATCTATTTTTATTCATATGTGTTTTTAAACCCAAGTAGTTAATATTCATGAGTGATTCCTGCAGGCCTCTCTGTCATAAATGTGCTTTTTTCTCCCAGACGGATTCGACAACTGTTCCATTATCCCATCCAAGACGTTTCCCAGTGAGGGAAAGTCAACGTCACCCACATTTCCCTGCAAACCCATCCAAAACAATGAGAGTGACTCACATGCCCCCATCATTTTTCCCAGTAATACAATTCTGTAATGACCCTGATTTTTGGATTGGATGACGGAGAAGAACAACTACTGAAAGTTATACATCAGTTATACCTGCTGTTTCAACATCAAAGACATTGTGGATGGCGAGGAGGGTGCGGGGAGCTCTTTCCCACTCTGAATGAGGCGGGAGTCTGTAGAAACTAAATAGTCCATAATGACTTTGCAGGGACGAAAAAAAACCACAGCTTCTACACTGCTTCAAATCCCTAAAGCCCTACTGAAGAGCGGCAAAGTTTTTGCATTCTTATGTTGCCATCAAAACTGTGTTCCCATAGGAACGCTAACTGAGATGAATAAAGTTGGAGAGTTAGTATAAGGTTTAGACTCTGTTCTCCACTGAAAGCTACTGCTTTGCAGCTTGACGTTGAAGTCTGGACTAAGTGTTGGCCAGACTCCTACAGCCTGGAAGCTGCCTGACACAGTTTGCACTAATGTGTTTTCCATGTGGCATTTGCAGCTGACTATCAGAGTCCATAATCACTGTTGTCAAGAGAAGAGCATGAAGACTAGAAACTCTCAGTCTCGCTGTTCAGCTCACTCAATGACTGAATCTATGTTCCAGTTGACTGACAACAGCGTCGCTCATTTGGATCGTCATCTTCCAATGAATTGCGTTACATAACAGGAAGAAAACAGATTGGGAGATTGTGACAATAACAACGGCGTTAATGCTCAGGCATGCCGATTGATTCATCATCCCTAGTCAGAGTTGTTGGATTATTCAACCAACTGTGCAAACAGCAACGTTACAAATAACGGCTTAAGCTTACTGCCTGTGTGTTTTTACAAGCTGCTCTCTGTTCATACCTGATCACTGTAATAGGTCTATTGAATTTATGCACAAACGGCAGAATGAATCATTTTCAAGTTCTTTTCATGAGGAGTCTGAACACATGTTTTCTCATTCAGTCTCAAAACACAGGTCCAAACAGAACCTAGTGTCTTACATAAGTGTTTACATTCAACCATGTTATAAGACAAACTTCAGTGTGTTTCTTTTTGTGTGATAGAGTGGCATACAGTAGTATATAAATGTAAAGATTATGTAAAAGGATACATGGTTTTCACTATTTCTTCAAAATAAAGATCTCTGGGCGTGCCGTGGTGGCGTAGCGGTTAGCGCGACCCGTATTTGGAGGCCTTGAGTCCTCGACAAGGCAGTCGCGGGTTCGACTCCCGGACCCGACGACATTTGCCGCATGTCTTCCCCCCTTTCCTTCCCTGTTTCCTGTCAGCCCACTATCACATAAGGGACACTAGAGCCCACAAAAGACCCCCTGGAGGGGTAAAAAATAAATAAAGATCTCTACAAATCTTAATTTGTCATTTATAGGTCCCGTAGATAGCACATGTTAAACTGCAAATATGACTGTCTTTAAAAAATGACTTTTTTTCTTGCATGAATCAAAACCTCATAAAAATCTGAAAAACCTAGAAAAATCTGCAGTCAACAGATTTTTCTACCTCTGCTGTGAATCTCTGCAGCTCCTCCAGAGTCACTGTGCTCCATCAAAAGTTCAGCTTGCAGCTTGACATTGAATGATCTTTTCATGATTGATTGAAAACAGACAAAGGTACAATTTCCATGTATTTGACTGTAAAATATTTTAAAATCTTGTTCCATTTTTCCATTTAATAATTATGCAACATCTGTCTTGATAAAATCCCAATAAATCACAGTTCAAATTCAAGGCTTATGAATATCTTTCATAAGCCTTGAATAAAAGATCGACAGAGAACCTTTGCTGCACTCAAAGAAACATTTACACCAGAAAAAAAAGAGACATTTTTGCAATTTACTTAAGTTACCGACACTGTGATATTCTGTTCAATGATCAAATATCAGGTGAAATATCTCTTTCAAATGTAACATAGATTATGTGCAGCACAAGTTATTTGAAGTCTAAGTTCCAGCACTTGACTCATCGTTTGTGTTTGTTTTTTATTCTTTTTCAAAGAAGTAGCAGATCTGTTTTATCTCACATGGTAATGTAAAAACTTGTGTCATAACAGTGGCTTAGTCTGGGTTTTCTTGGAGGCACAAAAAAGAAAATCCATCCCAGGACTGCTTCAGTCCCTCACGCATTCCCCGGCTTTGAAAGCGCCAAACACGACCCTACCTAATAAGGAAAATTCAGAGATGATATCAAGCGAGAAAAACCTGATTCAGAAGTCTGACTCCTTGAGTTTCTTTCTGAATGCTCGGAGCATTCTTACGTAATTACAGAAACTCAAGCTCAAGACGCAGTTTCGAGCTAACGCATGAAGACCAGGTTTTAGGACCTTGATGCAATCCCTGTGAAACGTGAACGTCATACTTCACATATTTACAAGGCTGGACCCCCCGCAAGGTGAGAGGTCCATTATCACCACCGGATCAGAATAAGAGGGGAAGAAAAACAGAACCATAAAAGGCCCCATGTCTACCTCGGAGAAGGAGATGATGTTCTGTTTCAGACATGCTTTCAGTCTAACTGGATTTTATGTTTCCAGCTCGTTTCATATCGGCTAAGGTTTCACATGCAGCTCAGCTCAACGCAGCCGAGAACCTGGGAAATGAGAATCAGAAGACTTTGACTTGAAGGTCTCTGCATCTGTTCCCAGGAAATTTAAACAGATTGTTCGCGAACTGAACCAGATGTTTCTCTGAATCTGAAGCAAACAAAACTGCACAGAATAAACAAAATGTACTCAAGTTACTTTGGTCAGGCATGTTTTTTTTGTCTTTCCCCTTTTTTTCTTTTTTTACAATAAATTATTATCTGAAGTTCTTGAGCCAAAGTTGAGCAACTCAGCAGCTCCAAGGTCAGTGAACTTAACCACACCCATGCAGTTCCTGTGAACCACAATAGGAGGTCTCCCCCACACACACCTCTGATATTAACAGTAGCACAACAGCAGTGCAACAGGAACTAATTTTCCTAACTCCTGATAGAAAAACATGCAAACAGGCATAAATCACACATCAAATAGCTCTTATCTGACACCAGAACAGAAAAGACTATCACTGAACATGCAAAAATCAGCAAATCTTTCTCTTTTCCAGCAGAAAAGAGAAAGATTGGGCCCCAGTGAGAAGGACCAGATGGATTATCTCCTCTGTTTCACACCCTGTGGAAGGAACTGTTGTTTTTCTACCCACCAACGTAGTTGTCAAGTTGACAGGCCCGCTTAACAGAAACAGTGGTGAGGCTGACCCCTGGGACCGCTCTGATCAATACCAGCTAAGACATGATTTGTGGTCAGAGGCTGAATCGTCCTGTCATTAAGTCAGGGACAAAGAGCTCTAATGAAACTGACCTGCATTCATTAACACATGCTTAGTCGTCTGCACACAGGGCGGTGAGCAGAGTTAATCATTGACTTCAACGGGTGGGGGCGGTTCAAGTTGTGCTTACATCCACGACAGTCCGTGTTCAGCCGAACACTGATGGCCTTGTAAAGTAACTACAGCCTTTGAACTTTTCCACATTTTATCATGTTACAACTATGAACCTCAATGTGTTTTATCGAGATATTAAGTGACAGACTAACAAAAAGTAGATAATTGACAGAAAATAGCACGTGGTTTTCACATTTAAAATAAAATAAAAATCTGAGAAGTGTGGTGTGCATTTAGCATTTTTTACTCCATGGATAAAATTAACATCACCTGATCAGCGAACAGGGTTGCCTGAGCATGAATTCAGCTGTTCTGTGAAAGTCACAGATGTTATTTATGGAACATTAGAGAGTCAGCATCATGAAGACAAGAGAACACAGCAGGGAGAAAGATGTAGAAAAATTTAAAACAGGTCTGGGTTATGAAAGGTTGAACTTCACAAAGCATAGTTATATGATAAAAGAAAGAATGAGCTACAACCGCAAACTTACCAAGGTGTGGCTGCCCATTTAAACTGACAGAAGAACAGCGCTAATCAAAGAAGCAGCTGAGAGGAGCTGCAGAAATCAGCACATCAAATTAGACAATATATTATAATTAGCCTTTCATCATTCACTCCATGATTGTGGCCCTTATGGCACAGTGCTACGAAAATGTTGGGGACACAACAAACATGTCAAAGAATGGTCTCTGGTAAGAAGAAACAAAAATTGTAGCTTTTGGCAGACATTGAAAATGACATGTGCGGTTGGAAAACAAACACTCAACTTTATCCTGAAATTACCACACACAATGTAAAACATGGTGGGGGCATCAGCATGCTGTGGGTTGCTTTTCTGCAGGAGACACAGGCTATCTGTTCAGAGTTGATAGGAAGATGGATGGAGCTGAATACAATCCTAGAAGAAATGCTGTGAACTGATGCAGAAGATTGAGTCAGAGCTGCAAGTGGTTCAAAGCATGTTCAGCACGAGACCTTTTCAAAGTCAAATTAACAATCTGAATTAAAGCTGATTATCTCATCTCTGTCTAAGTTCAAGCTGTTTTAGGGTGAAGAAAGGTCAAACCTACGCAAAATTCGTAAAGAAATTCCCGTAAAGAATTGCAGCTACAATTACAGCAAAAGGTGTACTGCATCCCACACTTTTCAGATTTATATTTATGTACCACTTTCCTTTCAGGTCACAACAAAGCAGTTTTGTAGAAAGCTACAACAGACAGTCACATTTTAGACAATATTAAATTTGTGAGTATAATCTGATAACATGTGAAAAGGTTTGATGGGTTTGTATGCTGCTGTCACTTAAAACATGTAAAAAATAAAAAAAAATTATAAGAAAAGCCAAATCTTATCACACTCGCAAGAACATGGATTTGCTTCTCTTCGACAAGTTATATAAGTGGGTCATAAAACCCGTTAGCCCTGGTCCTGGAAAGTGATGAGAGTGCTAATTACAAGCACATCACTGGATAAATAAATGGAAGTTTTATAGACACAATAAATGAGTCACGGTTCAGCTACGCGAGAGGTCAGAGCCGTGAGGCTGATCACACAACCGCGCTGCCCTTTTGCAGCTCTGCAGATGTTCAGACCCATACAAGGTCCTGCAGCTGTGAGTTTATTATATGTAGTTGTAGCTGCAGATACACAAATTCATCAGGGGGAGAAGTGTTTCACCTCCATGTATGGTGCTCCTCTGGCCACAGCAACAGGAGGGTCTGCGTGCTTCTTGTCAATAGAGAGGCAATGCGTTCCCAGAAGAAGCTCCGGGCTCATAAATCAGAACCTCTCTCAACAAGAAGAGCCCTTTCCAAGTAGATTCAGTGCTGTGAAAAAGTATCCCCGCCCCCACCTTACATATCATACATATTATTTTTGTTTGTTTTTTTAAATCAGATTTGAGAGTTTCAGGTCATCAAACAAAGGTTAATATCAGACAGAGGCCAACCTGGGTGATTACAGTTAGACGTGTTAATTACATTGAATGCATTTCTTACTCAAAAGAGTAATTTTCACCTAAACCATTCGAGGCTTTACAGTATCTGGCTTTGATTCTTTCACACCACTGTCAGGAATTTTACAGCAAAGATGTTTTTGTGCAGAAATGTCTTCACTCAAGTCACAACGGAGCGATATTATGGTCTGTTTAAGGTAATGTCACAGCAGCTCAACTGGATTCAAACATGAGCTTTGAATAGACCAATCCAATATATATATATTTTTTAATTTATTGTCAATCAGAGGTGGACTTGTGAGTGCTTTTTTTGGATCATTGTACTGCTATATGACACAAGTGGGCTTTAGCTTTCTCATGTTTTTCTGTTAGAGAGCTCTAATTGATGGCAGCATCAATTACAGTCAGTCCTTCAGGTCCTGAAGGGTACAAATGCTTTTTCAAAGCACTGTAAACCCATTCTGATTTGGTTCTATAAAAATAATATAATTTGAGACCATTCCTCAGTGAAGTCTCAAAGTCAGGGACGCTCACAATGCAGAAAAAAAGTCCCAAATCCTCATGCCTGTCACTTTGCATCCTCAAAGCTTAGTGCAGTCTGTGGATATGAGCCTCGGCAGCTGGACAAAATGTAATGTGACAAAAAAAAAAAAAGAGAGAGAGAGTCACACAGAGAGTCAGGGTCAGCTGTGAAATTCACCCCGACAATCTGGGGCCCATTAGGCTTAAAATCTCCTGCAGGATGGGAAAAGGAGGGATTATATATTTTCGTTCTCGAAAGCTTCCCTGCTCTACCCAGTTCAACTGCGGCTACTGTAAATACCTATGATGGATGGCATATTTGCAGACGATATCCACCAACTCTTTGCACGTGCGTCCTCTCTCCTTACCCAAAGGTGCTTTTGTTTGTACACGCAGTGGCAAAAGACACCAGACACCACGGAACCTGCCTTTAATCCCCGAACAGTCAAACAGGTTACTCCGCACTCTCCAGAAACACCAAACACATCTCTCTATTCGCCCACGCAGTTACCACCTGTTGCTTTTAAATTCAGCGCTTCAACTCACCGCCCCCGGTTGGCGTCGACCTGTGAACTCGCGCGTCTTTCTCTCCGCCTCAGCAGCGCACCGACGCCTCGACGCAGGCCATCTCTGCGCTTTCTCTCACTCTCTCTGACTCCTGAAACTGGCCAGGACACACAATCTCTCTCACACTCCTAGCCCTTGTTCCGCCTGCCTCCGCGCGGAGGACTTCCCGGTTGACAGCCATTGTCATGGCAACCCACATTTCAGCACTACGTTCAAAAGCCACCACCCCCCCCAGCTCCTCCTGGCCTGTCAGTTTCTACGGACGCCTCCTTCTCACATTGTTGTGATGAGGTGATATATTTGCAGGCGGGGGGGGGTTAGCCGAAGGGAAAGGCAAATAGTTCATCACCTTCACCTCCCCAAACGCTGCTCCGTGACTCCCTCATGTCCTGTCCTAACTTTATCTCCCTCATGCCTCGCTCTCCTTTTGTAGACATGGCTGTGTGTGTAGGGGTGTGTGTGTCGAGGTGTGTGTGTGTGTGTGTGTGTGTGTGCGTGTGTGGGCAACGACCAGATCCCTGCCTGGCCAAAGGCTTGATAGGAGGGAAAAGAGCCTCTTCTGTTCCTGATGCAGCTCTGGGAGTGCTTCAAGGTGATTACTCTATCCCACATAGTCAAGCACTGACAGCACAAGTCCTACAGAGTGGTTTCCCATGATCACACACACGCACACACACATGCACACACACAGCTGTAGTTTTGTATGCCAATGTTGAGAAAATAGCTCGGAGCCTGATAGGTGTTTACCCTGGTGAAGGCAAATTATTCAAATCAAGAGATGTGTTCTGTTCACAGATAAGTCAGTCAAATTTCAGGGCTGATCACCGATTGTCACAGCCAACAACAGCCAAAAAGGAGCACAAGCTGCTGCTTTTGCACGTAGTTCCTGGACAATTGAAAAACTAGGATTTCCAGTTTGCCCACGGCTCCTGCCAATGAAGACAAAGCTCAAAATCTAACTTTTTGACTTGCCTCGGCCCTGTCCCTGCAGCCGGCTGTGCAATACATCCTCACCCTTAATCAGGTAAGATTGTGAGCATTTGAAAAGGGAGACGAACCTTTAACAATTAGTGGTGTCAATGTATTTACTACACGGAAATGTTGAAAACTACTACCCAGTCACAATTTTTCTTTTTTTTTTTTTTAGTCATAAATGCAAAAAATATTTCACTGTGAATTTTTAGCTGTAAACTATCCATGGTATGTTTTACTGAAAATATTCAGATTTTGTTGAAAAGAAAAAAGAGTTTTTGGTCAACTCAAATCATGAGGGGAGGGGTTTAGATTCTCATTCCACAAAAAGAAATACATGACCTGATTTTTTTTTTTTTTTTGGAGGCCGGGGGGGTCAATCGGTTTCTATTTTCTTGGTCTAGAAATACCTTTTTATTTGTCTATTCTAAGCAACACGAATGAGATTTGGGTCAGTCTTTCTTTGAAAACTGTTATTGTTTTTCAAGAAAGTGCTATTAATCAGATTTCATCGATGTGTCCCTGAGTTTGTTATTGAGTAAAGGTTACTGGATCTTTGTGCTCCTTCATACTATGAAATAAAAATGAAAGAAAATAATGTAGCTATTAAATCACTCTTTGGTTTGTACCTAAAACTTTGCATTTGACAAAATTTTGCCCTGAAAAATGATTAAGAAGCCATGTGCAACAACTGCCTGTTCTGGCAGGCCGAAATCCTTTGGAGAATCTATCATAGTGTCGACATCCCCGGCTTAACGCCACCTGCTAGACGTGAGATTATTTCATGGACTTCCAGATATTTTGGTATTAATAAAACAGGTGATGACTATTTGGGAAAGGTACGTGATTGGAATAAAATAATCAGACTTCGTCATCGGAGATCTTCAGTAATAACTTTGAGCCCCCATTCTTTTTACAGCTTACACACCATCAGAAAAGAAATCCCGTCACTTTGCAGTCAAAAAGACAGAAGTTGCTTGAGCTAAAGTTGTATGAGATCAGACTGAAGTCAGCGGCACAGAAAAAGGAAAAAAAGTGCCGTATTATGTGACATCCTGCTGAGGGAATTTATGCTTTACTCCCAAAGTGTGTTTGTATTGTCGGTGGAACACAATACACCTGAAGATAACATCTTTAATGAGTAATCTATTTGTTTTGCCATCATTATGCTGCCTGGCTTTATGCTGAAACCAAAGCACTCAGCCCTTTCAATAATTTAGTGCTGTGGCTCGGCTGAGCGAAGCCTGGGGGCCGATATCCATTTACCAGGCCTGTCGCCTCATGGGGTTGTTTTTGCCAAACACTTTAGCTCGGGAACATGATGGGCATGCTGGGTAATGAAGGCTCCCAGGAGGTGAGCTCACTTCATAATGTGCGTCCTGCTGGAGCAGACTTTCACCCCGCAGTCATCACATCTGACAACCTGTCACTCTACAGCTAAATGAGGCAATCACGTAGGAGGACACCGGGAGATTTGGCTCGTTCACACATTCGGTTCGCAAAACAAATACAAGAACGAGATCCTCTTTTCCAGCTCTGTTTTTTTTTTTACTCTGAAAACACAACAGCAACTGAGACGGGAAGGAACTCGGCGCTGAATCTGGCGCTTCATGGCGAAGGATGGATTCCAGCAGACCATTGCTGCACCGTAAAGACCAACTGCTGCTCCCATAACACACGGTGCCAGCAGCTTCACTCCTGCCGAGCCTCATTAAAAGGATAACGGCCAGATTCCAGTGAGCAAACAAACCATGACATAAACTGGTTATGTCATCAAAACCTACATCCATTGCTGATTATGTCCCAGGGCTTTTTTGTTTTGTTTTGTTTTTTGTTTCTTATTATTTGTACCACCAGGTTCCCTGAGACAAGAGACAGCAAGTCTGCAGAAATCACTGGATGAGAATATCACCAAATGCAGATATGTCTACGTAGAGACATGTACAGGTAGATTTAAATCAAAATGTAAAGAAAAGATAGGAACCTGTTGCTATCATGCAAACCTCTAAACACTGATGGTTTGGTTTTTGGCAGCAGATAGCAGTTTTGGATCATAATTATAAAAAAAATTACAAATTCCTCTGTGTTGATGCCTGTTGTTTTGTTGGGTTTTTTTCCCCAGATTGTATGAAACTGTAACTTGGACACATTTGTAACAAGTCCAACCTAAAACAGGAGGCAGAATTCAGATAAAGATCTGGTGATAACCTGTTTCTGAACTGAAGGTGTTAATGTGGCAATATCTACCTCATGTTACACATGGTTGCTAAAATGTTTCCCAACAACATTGTGAAGATAACTGAGAAAACATCTCAACAACAACAACCCAACAGTAGCCATGCAATGGACTATTTTTTCAATCAGAAATGACATCAGCGAAAAGGATTTCAAATCAGGTTTTGGTGATCAAATAAAAAGGTATGAAAATCAGAACCTCCATGTGATTTTCTATTTACCTCCCTGTCAGCCTGATCTTGTTAGGAGTTGTACGGTACTTACAGACGAGTGCCGGCTGCACAGCGATGTCCCCACAGCTCTGCAGACGAGAGGAAGTGAATGAAAAGGAAGGAGTGAACCTCACATCCACCACTCCTCTCTCCCTTCTTTCCCCCTCCCTCTTGTTCTTTTTTTTTTTCTTTTTGAGGACAACAGGGTGGCTTTTATCTGTGCTGAATGATTCAGTCCAGGCTCTGAATGTCTGAATGTTTGACTGGCTGTCCGTGGGCATGCACATATACGTTGAACACGGGTCTGTGTTTATCGTGTGTGAGCTTGTACTTTAAAGCTCATCAGGGAGAAGCTGCTCAGTAATAGTTTCCATCCACAGCTGGAAATAATAGAGATTCCCATCCAGGCACGGGCTGCACTGGAACCACCCTCCGGTGTTTCACATGCTGCTGAGAGAGGGAGTCCGTTTCGATAGCCATCCTAATAAATGGGACTAAATGACACACACGTTACTGAATGTTAGTCAGTGACTCCTTTATATCAAAGGCAAAGTACATGAAATAATCTGCCAGTGAAACAGAACATTTTCCCACATTGAAAGTTATAATATGGAAATATGTCTTGTTCCACTGGAAGACTACTTCACTTATAACTCGTACTTTGTCATCAATATTAAGGAATCATTGACTTAAAAGAACCTCCTACACCAAGTTACTTGCAAGTTAATTTGGTCTTTTTTCAAGTTTAGTAAGATATTTGTAGCAATGCCTAGCACTGAAAACTAGACCAAAAATAATTGGCAGGATTTTATGTTTTTGCAGTGTAGAACAAATTGCTATGGGTATTTATTTCAGGAAGACCAGCTGACTGCATCCAATCATTGATTTTGCACCACTCCCTCTTCCTGATGAAGAATGTGGAGAGTGGAGTCAATCGATCAATCAATCAATCAAATTTTATTTGTAAGGCACCTTTCAGCAACAAGGCATTTCAAAGTGCTTCACGTCATATAAGCACAAAATTACCAAGTCATAGAACACACAGTCAACAACATTACATTTTGCACATCAGATTTTTGATTAATGTTTCATGATTAGGTTTCAAAAGCAACTCTAAACAGCTGGGTTTTTAGTCTAGATTTAAAGGAACTCAGTGTTTCAGCTGTTTTGCAGTTTTCTGGAAGTTTGTTCCAGATTTGTGGTGCATAGAAGCCGAATGCTGCATCTCCATGTTTGGTTCTGGTTCTTGGGATGCAGAGCATAATCAGAACCAGAAGGTTGATACAACAGCAGATCTTTAATGTATTGTGGTGCTTAACGGTTCAGTAATTTATAACCTAACAACAGTATTTTAAAGTCTAGGAACCCTTTTAACAGAAGAAGACTCCAACAGAACGAGGTACAGTATGATGGGATATTCCCTGGGCATCGGGAGGAAGCACTGGTCCATGAGTATTTTCCATGTGGTAAAAAATCTTAGGACATGGCAGGACTAAAGACAGCACAAACGCTACTGCTGTTTCATAAGGCACATTTTGAGAATCCCGATTCTAGAAGAAATCTGATGGTAAATTCACTTATTTTTTGTTCCTCTGCAGGGCTGTAAAACTATTCCTGACTAAGCTCTGAAATGTAGATGTTAGGAAGCCCACATATTCATAAAATCGCATACACATCCTGTTTCAGCGCAAGTCACTACTTACCCTCTCAGTGAGAAGAAAACAGAACAGTCAAGTCAAAAAGGTAGTGTGAGAAATGTCTTCTTACATGTTATCAAGTGATTTGGCTGTTTATCTGTGGAAATGTGAAGTGTCTGTTCAATGTCTGAGTAGTTTATCTGGTAATTCCCACTCCAAGGATTCCTTCACAAGGAGATCAGAGGCAGCTCCACTCAGCAATCCAAGATAAATATTTAACAGGTAGACTGTGTGATCAGAGACCAAAGGTCACGCCTCTGTCCATTCCTCTGGAGCTTATCCACACGTCCAACTACTCCACTCTGAACATAATCTGTTCTGACTGGACTGTTCAGATAAGTAGTAAACTCTCATGGAGGAAAGAAAATTCAATTTTCTGGATACTTCATTCTTATAAAGCTGAACGAAACTTACATTGAAATCCTCGATTCTGGGGAAAAAAATAACAGAATGCCTTCTCTGTAACAGGCAGCAGTTTCTAAAAAAAAAAAAAAACATGGAAACACAATGCATTTTGCCAAAAATATCACAACTACTGAGTCTTGTAAGGAGATGCTCACACTGCCTCTCAGTGGTTTCAAAATGAATTGCAGGTCCCAGAGGCTTTTACTGTAGAATTGATGAATGACTGAATGTAGTGTGAAGCACTTTGCGGTCCTCTGGGCTTAATAAAACTCTACTTAAGTACTGGTCTTTAATCATTTTTGCCATAGATAAAAAAAGATTAAGATATACAGCAAGCCAGCAGACAGGACAAACTAGAAGTGCTAATATCCATAATGGTGTACCTTGGATTCAGAAGCTTAATAATTTAACTCAACCCAGTTTATTTATATAGTATTTATATAATTTATATATATACAATAATTTATTGGAAAACAGACAACATAGTTATCTGGAAACTGATCCATCAATATGTTACCATGGTTCCTGCAGTTTCACTCAACTTTTGCCAGATTTAGGCTGAAAGGATTGGCTCTTTTCATTTTAAAATAAAATTAAAAATAAATTAATACTGTTTGCCTCCCTTCTGAAGCTGCTACGCCCGTGACCCGACCCCGGATAAGCGGAAGAAGATGGATGGATGGATGGATGTTTGCTAATGTTGACTTGAGCATTATGTATTAAGTTTTCTTGTTTGCGTTTCCAATGTACTAATGTGCAGAGGATTAATGGAATGGGGTTATCAGCAAGTTGCAGATCCACTACTTCAAAGATGTAGACGGAGACTTACTGGCCTTTTAATACTTTGCATTAAGGAAATCAACACCCATTTCATATTGGGTTTTTTTTAATACAACATGAAAATATATATATATATATATATATATATATATATATATTTATAAATAAAAAATTAATACACAATAAAAAAACATCAGAATCTCGGAATTTTTCATCCTGTGTAATATCCATGTTTAAATATTATTTATAAAAAAGCTTTCTGGATTTTTTTTTTTTTTTTTTGCATCTTCATATGTTCTGTTCTCTTGAACTTGGCTACTCCTCAGTCAAAAGGTGAAGTTCATAATGTTTTCTTGGTTGCAGTCAAAATACAGTCTTACAGTAGTTTCAGTTTGATGCTAGCTGTGTCCAGTTTTGGAGATCATGCTGCCTTTAAACGTCACTCCAGTGTCAATCTTCACTCGACACAGTGGACAGGTGCCAAACTGCACCAGGACTCTGGAGGTGCAGCCGAGGCAGAGACAGCGGTGAGCACAGGGCAGCGTGATGTCAGCCTCTCGCGTCATACACACCACACAGCGGTTGTCTGCCGACAGAGGAGAGGCGTTAAAGTTAAAACATGTCAGAATTTCTCCATCCTTACCTTTCATGAGTTAAACAAAATTCAAAACCTGCTGGGATTTCTTTGGTTCGGCAGGAGATACAGTCATCAGATTTTTCCCTATGTGTCGTAGAATCAGGTTTGAGACTGAAGGGTCGTCTGATCAGAGGTTCAAGTGCAGGACAAGATGTTCTTTTGAAAAGCAAATCCTTTTTCTCTGAGCCTGCGGCAGGGAATCATTCAGATATTTTTAGCATATGCTGAAGGCTTTGTCAGCAAAGAACAAGAAGATCAGGAACAAGAAGATCAGGCTGTTAGTCAAACAAAACCTGGGTGTGTTACAGTTACCTAGAAGGAAGATGGAGCACGTCTGACCGTAGACATCAATCATGGCCCAGAGAGGCTTTCTGACGTCCACATCCACTGGTAGCTTTTGTTTATTGCCATTGTTCTTATAATATATGTATCCATCATCAGAGACCCAGAATTCCAGCACTGAACCTTCCTGACAGTAGGACTCATGCACAGGAGCAGCCCAGTGGCCCGAGGTTTGGGTGAGGTTGGGCATAGAAAACGGGGGCAGAGGCAAAGATCTGGGTAATGGAGGAACGTTGGTGAAGCCCACACGCATGGCTCCTTGCCAGTGTAACACGTGCTTCTCCACCAGCACCCGGATCTTCTCGTGGGTCCTCACAGGCCGGCTGGTGAAAACCACACCACCTTTGAAAGTGTCTTCAGCTCTCTGGGCACGCCGACCGCCCTCGCTCAGATGGATCTTGTGTCCCACAGTCTTAGGATGGAAGGTCATGGGGCCGAGGCATTGCAGGTCGCAGCTGTGGGTCATGTTTGGATCTGCAGGGGAAGTAAAGCACCTTTACACCTTCAAGGAAGTTACACCATGAGATAATCTCCACCACAAACATGTAGGGATTTTTATTAAAATTTGGGGCGATTACATTTCTTTTATTGAGATCTTCATCAAGTTTGATACTTAAGTCAAAAGATTAATGTTGTCTGATGTTATTTTTGTTAATTTTGTAATGATTTTTTTCATACTTTCATCAACTTTGATTCCCTTTTTATGACCTTCCAGTTTTATTGCCACTATTTAAGTCCTGATTGTATGAAAATCTTTTTCATAAAGCATTTAGTAGGAGCTGAATTCATAAATATTTCTTAATAAGCCGCCAATATATATTTAAGGAACTAGGTTTTTTGTCTGTGAAAAAAAGAATACCTTGGCAAAATCTAGCATAATTTGCATATTAATGAAGCATTATATTAGCAAATACATCAAAACTATATGCTACTTTGCTGCTTTAAAAACCCCCAAAAAACCTCTGAAGGCATTTTTATTGCAAAAATGATTTTTAAAATAAAAATGCTTTAAAAACTACATTCGATATTTGTTTTTGTGTTTAGTTTCGGGTTTTTCTCACATTGTACTGCACTTGACATCCGTACCAAATTTCCCATCAAGATAAGTTGTAGTTATCCTACTCAGTCTCTTATTGTTATCGTCTTCCATCATCTTCCGGCTGTGCAATCATCCGTCTCTCGCGTCTAGCTTTAAGACAGGACACACAAAACAGGGGCATGTTTTTGTAAATAGCCATTTTAGCAATAAATTTTTTTTACCACCTTTCACTGGAATTACAGCTGCAAGCCTCTTGGGCGAACTATAAGAGTCTGCTGCTTCTTTTCCTTTTCAAAATGGTGTCTGTGAATGTTATTTTTCAACAGATTCCCAGTTTTCTTCAGGTCAGGACATTGTCAGGTCCTGGAGCTTCTTTTGATGCTGAAACAGCCAATTTACATTTATTGTTTCCATTTTGTTGTGTTTCATTATATATATATATATATATAAAAAAGAACAAAATACATGTTTCTATTCACTACATTGTGAAATTTTGTCAAAAATCTGAACTCTGAGAAAATATTTCCTTTTCCCCAATTCAGATCTCAAAGTCTAATGTAGCAGCAACATGCTTCCTGGTTCACAGTCGTCCACTCCCAGTGATTAAAATGTTTTACTCTGCACTTGCACTGTTCCGAAGGCCAGTATGCTTGAAAAATGAATCTCTTCTGCTTATTAGCATTTACATTATGGTTCAGCTTACAGTGGAATCTTTACTCTGTTTACATCGTAAATGGTAGCAGCAAAATTTCTCCTCAGTACCTGTCAAGGCTGCCAAAGTGAAAGTAGTCACACTTGTACCTCAGTTTGAGATCCATGGTTCTAGAAGAGTCAGATGGCTCAGTTTGACCGACAACCTGTCATCCTGTACTTTCCCTTAGAAGCCCTATAAAAGCCGTTTCAGTATTTCCAGGGCTTGCTCTGGTACAGGTTCTTACTTACCCTCTCAATGAAAGGAAACCACAACAGCTGAGTCAATGTAGTAGAAGAAGGGCTTCTTCAAAAATGTGTAGTCCAGTAAAATATTTTTATATAACAGTAAAATGTCTGCATAGCTTTTCTGTGAATTCCCATTTAGAGGATTCCTACTTGATTCGGCTCAACTCTGCAATCCAATGTAAATTTTTAACAGACTTTGTGATCAGAGACCAAAGGTCACATCTGCTCTCGAGCACATCCACACCTCCGATAACACTACTAGCGTGAGTACTAGGTGGTTCACGAATGCAATAAATGCTTACAGAGAAAAAAATATATAAATTACCATTAAATTGGTTAGATGTTAGACCAAAAATATAGACAGCAGGGGAGTTTCTATGAGTGGTCTTGAATTACACAGCCCATTGCTTGGAAAGATTTTTCAAACACCAGAAAGAAATCTCTGCAGCAGTCATCAGTTGCTAAAAAAAACATGGAACTAAATGCATTCTACCCAAAATATCAGAATTAATTTAGCTTCACAGTTTTTGCGATGGACATTCAGATCTTTAGTGGCACCACACTGCCCCTCAGTGGTTTCTAAGTTAATTGCATAAATCACAGTTATTTTTTCAGTACGGTAGGTGTCGCTAGAGGTGAGGCTTTACAACAAATCTGTGGCAAAAATGTGTCGGAATAAATTAAGTTTAGGAAGGAGACGGGTTTTCTGAACGTGTTTTGGCCCAAAATGTGCAGATTGAAACCAGAACAAACGCCAAAGACCTTGTAAAGATGCTGGCTGACGTTGATAAGACAGTGTCATTATCCACAGTGAAATGTTTCCTATAACGACATGGGCCGGAACCTTTCAGCAAGGAAGAAACTTTTACTTCAAAAGTAACATAAAAAGCCAGATTGCAGCTTGCAATTGCACGCAGGCACAAAGACCTCCAAACTTTCTTCTAAATCGACAATAGTGCTAAGCGTACAACCAAAGTGGTTATAAAGTGGCTTAAGGACAATAAAAGTCAATGTTTTGGCGTGACCGTCGCAAAGCTTTGATCTCAATCATGTTGAAAAGTTGTGGGTAGATCTGGAAAGGCGTGTGCAACTGAGGCGGCCAGAAAACCTGACTCAGCTACACCAGTTCTGTCAGAAGGAAGGAGTCAGAACTCCACAACACTATTGTGAGAAACTTGAAGAAAGAAACCTGGGAAGTTTCACCTAAGTCACACATTTTAAAAGGCAATTAACCCTAAAACTGAATAAGTGCATGTAAACTTCTGAATTCAAAGAAAGCTGCAAAAATAAATAAATATTTATTTATAATCTCTAAAAACGTTCTTGCTAATTTTTCTGGTATTTAGCAAATAGAAATAATGTTGGTATTTATAGGTAATCTAAGACAAGTGAAATTTGGTCTGACTTAACTTCAGGCAGTGAGATAAAAAAAAAACTGTACCTATATTTTTTATTCAGTGTTCAACTATATATAATTTCACATAAAATGGAAGAGAATACACTTGTTCAATTGAAAGAAAGGAAAAGCTTTTGTAAGGATTTGGTTTTTCTGTGTCAATTTAGTTCCTGTGGCGTCTTCCCTTGATTGCTCCCAGCTGTGTCTCGTGTTCCCTTCTTGTATTACCGCCATCAGCTGGACGGAGATGTAATTCAGAAATTAATTTTTCCTATATATCTTCAAATCTTAAAATAACTAAATTATATAAATACTTATACACTCACACACACCCACATACTAAATCCTCTCAGGTAATTTTGTATCTTTTACATATTTAATAAGTTCTTGAACGATATCATGTGATTGATGCTTCTTGTGTTCCTCGTGTGTTTAATCCCACCTGTGTTCCCTGCTCCTTGTTGTACATCATTTGTCTACACCTTGTCTCAGTTCTACTTGGATTATTTTGGTGCTAGTTGCTACTTGTGTTAGAGTATGTTGCCGTTAATGCTCACCTGTGCTGCCTGGACCTGCTGTCCAGGCAGCACAGGTGAGCAGCAAAGGTGAATTCAAACCTTCATCATCATTAAATCTGAATTTTCTCACTACAACCTGGATCCACCACGTCTACCTCTCCACCTTCACTCATAAATGATATACTGTAAACGTATATCATTTATGATATACTGTAAACGTATGTCATAAATGATATACTGTAAACGTGACAGCTGCTGTCAACGTGACAGCTGCTGTCACGTTTACAGTATATCATTTATGACAAAAAGATACTGTATACATACTGTATACATACTGTATAAATGATACAGTATATCATTTATCATTTACAGTATATCATTTCCTCTGATATGAGTGATCAGAGGAATTTATGATGGGAATGTTGAAGGGCTCTTATCTTGACATTTTTTGAGAAATATACAGTAAACCAATTCCAGGCTCATCCAGTCACAGATTGCTTTCGATGATATAACTTCTGTGACTCTAATCAAATTTAAAAAGATAATCTAAGACAGTTTATAGCCCCAGCAGAGAATTATCTATGGAAGAAAGCCCTGCTAAATATCACAAACACTTCCTTACAGATGCCTGTGCAATAAACACCAAATTTGTCAACAAGGAGTGTCAAACAGAAAGTGAATTCAGCTTCTTTCTTAGAACGGTGAATCTGTAACCAGTCAATCTTTGATGAATTATTAAGCTCTGGGTTAAATATGATTCTTGCTGACACCTTTAGATGCTGATGCAGGTAATTTCCTGTAGCATCAGCAGCATTTCTGTGTCAAGCTCCAACGCCTCGTCTGCGTTTTTTGGTTAATCTAAATCCATCTTGTTAATCGTTGACTTTTCAGGAATGATAACACAAGTTTGATAATGTATCAAATATGAAAAACAAGACCGTAAATAAGTCAGAATGAAACTGGCCGATGGATGCGGCCTGCTTTCAAAACTGACAAAGGAATCAGGACAGACACAGAGCAGAAGAACATTGACAGGGACTTTGCTAAACCCATATGTTTGGTCCAAGACAGTAAAACCTCAACTTCATTTTTTTTTTAAACTAGTCTTTTAAATACAAAAATAAAAAATACTGTAATCTATATTCTTATTTTCCAATCTGACTAAAGAATGAAATCTAATCTGCACTAACTTCATAGTGCATAATTCTTTAGTCTTTCAAAACCAACTTTTGAGGAGCTTTTCTATTAGCAGGCTGGTGGAGGAACATTTTGTGTTATGTGAAGAGGAAAGAGGCTAGAAGTGAGTTTTAAAAAAGAAGAAGAAGAAACAGAAAAGCCTCAAAAGACCTTCACTGTGATTGCACTATTACAGGAAAGTCTAACACATAATCCTAATTTTTTTTTTAGTTATCTTTTGTGCATTTAGCAGATTTTCTGTTAAGGTTTTCTTGTCTTTTTTCTATACCTATTCATCTTGTTATACTTATTGCAGCAACTGAAATAAATTTGGGTTTAATTGATTTATTTGTTTTTATGATTTCAATTCATTATTTTGTTATCTGTTTTATTGTTCGCTATCTCTGCTTTAATGTTCTTATCACGATTTGTCTTGCTATTCTTGTTAGATATTTTATGTCAAAGTTCAGTCTCGCCATTATAGTCATTAATGCATGTTTTTCGGACAAACATCAGCTCTGTTAGAAACACATTTCTGCACGTTTTTCTAGTTTCTGTGCTTAGTCTTCGTAAGCTCTTTCTTGTTCTCTGCTGTTGTGTGTTGAGTGTTAACACATTTTTATTTTCCCAGGCTTTTATCTCTTGATTTTACTATGTTTCTTATGTTGCTTTTATGGTTTGTATGGTTTTAAGGTTGATTTCTACTGTACAGTGCTTTGTGATTTTTTTGTCTGTGATAAGCGCTTTATAAATAAACCTTACTTGTCAGTTTCGGCTCCTTCAGCCCGTGTTATGTGACATGACAAACATTTCTGCAACGAGTTTCTGTGTTAAAATCTGCTGTCACCTCTCCCATATCAGAGTGCTTCAACTCCATTTTGATGCAGGTTTTCTTTAATATTTAAAGGACTTTATGGAAATCAAACAGGTTTAAATCTTTACTGTTGTCAGACATTTCATTGAAACAAGAATCCCGTCGTATAAATTTGTGGAATGTATCGTGGTTTATTTTCATGTCCACAGTTGATAATACAAAAAAATCATCCTGTATTATATACACTTTGTCCCTGAAAAATAATTTCAAAGTAAATATTATATTTACCATATAAATAACATCCTGAGTCCAAATAAGACTTTACAAATAACAAAAGAAAGTGCTTTTAGAAAAATTAAAAAAACACATTTTCTTTTTTAAAAACAATCATAAGCAACAATAACAAGTGTCTTCACATCTCAGCATCTCAGAACCTTTACTCTTGTACGAGTTTCAGGTTTATTCATTTTAAAATCCTGGTTTTACTTCACCCAGGGGATTTTTTTTTTTCCTTCAGAAATCCCCCAATTATTGGTTTCTGTACCAGGACACATTCAGTGGTTGCTGTCTCTAGTGTTACAGTCTGTCAGTAGTTTGCGTTTGATGCTTTCTGCAGCAGGTTTAGCGATCTGCCAGCTCCAAAGGGTCACGTCCACATCACCGGTGGAGGGCTGATCACCAGTCGACACAGCGGACAGGTACCAAACTGCGCCAGGACTCTGGGGGTGCAGTGATTGCAGAGGCAGCGGTGACCACAGGGCAGCGTGATGTCGTTCTGCCGCACCATGCACACCACGCAGTAGCCATCTGTGAGCGGAAGAGAGAAAAAAAATACAATTATGAGACATCCGAGTGACTCCAGCGTTCACTTTAATGGGTAAAACAAAAAGTCAAATGACACTGGCAGAAAACATACCTGCTGGGATTTCCATGTTCAGGCAGGACGTCCTGTCGTCAGAGCTTTCGCTCAGCGTTGTATTTTCAAGACTGAAAGTGGAGGGCCGTCTGATGGGAGGTTCAGGGCCAGGGCAAGATGTTTTCTTGAAAAGAAAACCCTTTGTCTTTGAGCCTGCAGGAGGGAATGATTCAGAGAATTATTGATATTTTTAGTATATGCAAAATTCTTTGCTAAGAACAAGAAGTTCAGGCTGTTAGACAAACAAAATGTGGGTGTGTTAAAATTACCTAGAAGGAGGACGGAGCACGTCTGGCCGTAGACATCAATCATGGCCCAGAGAGGCTTTCTGACGTCCACATTCGCGACTAGCCTTTGCTTCCCAGAGTTTTGAAATTTCACACATATGTTGCCGCTGTATGTGACCCAGAATTCCAGCACCGATGTTTCCTGACAGTAAGACTCGTGCACAGGCATGGCCCAGTGACCCGAGGTTTGGGTGAGGTTGGGCATAGAAAACGGGGGCAGAGGCAAAGATCTGGCCGATGGATTAACGTTGGTGAAGCCCACGCGCAAGGCTCCTTGCCAGTGTGGCACGTGCTTCTCCACCAGCAACCGGATCTTCTCGTAGGTCCTCACAGGGCGGCTGGTGAAAACAACACCACCTTTGAAAGTATCTTCAATCCTCTCGGCACGTCGACCGCCCTCGCTCAGGCAGATCATGTCTCCCACAGCCCTAGGATGGAAGGTCATGGGGCCGAGGCAAGAGGAGCCGCATTTGCAGGTCGTCTTTGGATCTGTGGGGGAAGAAAATCACCATTACAGCTTTATGACAAACATCAACAGGTTATGTTTATGACATTTACACAAAAACATGAGCTGCACTATAAAACCTGGACATGTAGTTTTACACAACATCCTGACAGGTAGACAGTAAAAGCATCAACATAAATGTCTCCAGATGCTGATGGATTGCAAGTTTGCAGCAGGGATCGTCAACTGAACTTTACTAGTTTAACCGCAAATACATTTGTAAATACGTTATGCAATAGGAGTGATGCACGGTTACACTTTGAGAAGTCTGTCAGGGTTTGGCATTCCCATTTAATAACTGCTATTAGTTTACAATAAGTGCAAGAAAATGACTTGAGACAGCTGATCTTCAAAAACCAGAAGTTCAATTCAGAACAATCCCATTTACTTCATATTCCTGTTTTCTATTTTTTGTTGTTGCAGGCCTGACTGTTGCTTCAGACTTTGTCAGCAAAGAACAAGATCAGGAGTAAATCTACCTAGAGGTGATCTGCAAACTAAATAAAATGGGTTAATCTGCGTTTCTACTCGCTTCTCTCCGACAAGATTCTAGGAACATCCCGACATAATCTTGACCTCAAGTGTTTTTGTTTACTTTCATTTTCTTATCACATTACCACCAGAGGAAACAGCGGCCAGATTGCACACTTTTGCTTTGAAAGCATGGACAGTGCTGGTGTGCAGAGTAACCTGCTGGAGTACATGCATGTCAGGACATGTCTTATAGTTGAAGGCAGGTTAGACTCTCCCTTCTGTTCTCGAAAACATTTACCGCGTCTTTTTACAACGCTTCAAGATCTTACAGTGAGTCATCCACAAATCCCCCGGCGTAGATCCTAACTCACTGCTTACTGGTCAAAAAACTTTCCTATCTAACATCATGTTTAAAGTTTCTAGCTATATATGGTTTATTACTCCAGGAGTTACATTATGAATGGACATATTTGTTTGAAGTCTCTCTTATCACCTGTTTTACAACCAACTTATGTTGCTTCTGCTTAGTTTCCCTGCCGTTCTTATTTTTCTGTAACTTTAAGAGTTTAAGTTACAGGATTTTTTTTATTTTTTATGAAACGCATTATTTTTTTCTGACTTGTATTTAGCTTTTTTCCTACTTTCATAAACAAAGAGCGTCTTACATCCTTAAATATTTGTTTAAAACCTGAAAGAGGCATTTTCAATTCAAATATAAAATGAAGCCAAGTTGTAGAAATCTTACCGGTCTTCTTATCGTGGTCCGCTCTCCCCATCTTGGAGCAGAAGTAATCTTTCGTACGTCGACACGGGAACTGTGCTCTCTTGTCTGTGTTGCGGTTTTGTTATGATCAGGTGGGAGTGTTCCGACCTGATTTAAAGTGAAGCGCACGTGTGGTGTGGAAATCAGAAACATCCCACTGGGTGAATGAATGAAAAGAGGAAAGGGGGGTGGGACAGAGGGAGGGCAGAATCAAGCTGGAATTTTACCAAACACTTTCTCATGTGACTTCTTTTAGGACGTTTGAAAAATAAAACAAAATGTTTTCCAATTTACGTTTTACTCATTACTTCTTTTTTTTTTATTAGTAATTCCTATTATGTTTAACTATTGTTTTCCATTTCCTTCTAACTTATGTTGAAGACAATTTTAAATTTGTTCACAGATGCAGAAATCCCCTTTCAGCTGAAACTATGACCTCTGACTAGGCTGGCAATTCCCCTCATAAAATAAAATAATGCAATACAATGCAATACAATACAATATAACATAATATACAATGTTTTGCTTTTTTCACCCCCCTTTTAACCTACTTCATATCACTAAACAGGTTTTATCAAGATTTCTTTAGTGCTTTTTTTAGAACAATCGGGTCTCAGTGAAATTAAAGTAATATTCCCCACCAAAAAAGATTTTAAGTTACATTTAAAACTACATTTCTTTCATTTATTCAGGTAACTTATGACTCATACAAATGTTTCAGATCATCTGATGATGTGACTTATTTTGGTGAGAAAACGAAAAGGCAAAAACTAAATAGAATAGAATAGAATAGAATAGAATAGAATAGAATAGAATAGAATAGAATAGAATAGAATAGAAGCAGATATCAGAGAAACTCTCATGTTGGAAAATTCCCACAAAACATTAGGGATTTGTGTGTGAGCTCTGACACACTCCGCACAGTTGTGTCATAATTTTAGCTTTGAACTGTGTATGTAATTTTCTTTTTCTCAGAAAGCGGTTGAGATCTATTGGCCAAGACTGAATATGCAGGATTGGTTCTGATAGGCCATGTTCTGATAGGCCGGTTTGTCTGGTACAGGAAATGCTTTGTGAGAGAACCACTGGAAATTTACTGTGTGTCTGCGCCTCTGGTTAAGAGCCATATTTATCTGACTTATCTTGTCTCACTGTACAAATTGCAGACTGCTTCACGCGTTGCAGCTGTTTTTCTGTCAGAATTTGCATTACAGGTAACTGGGAATCACAGGAAAAGAGATCAAATGAGCTTTATGGTCACCAGTCATTATGAAACTGAAAGCTCCTGGAAATCACGGGCCATAAAGCAATGAAATCATTTCCTACAAACAAACTACGCAATCTGTTCGGTGGGTTGCTTACATTTTGTAATTAGCGCGGGGAGTTACTAAATCTTTATCAGTAAAATGAAACAAATGCTTGTTCTGCGTAGCTTTTTCCTTTCATCCCCTGCGTGAACATTAAGCATTCATACTGTTGCAAGAAAGACAAATAGTGCTTATTGTTAATGTTTAAGCTGCTCTACAAATACAAGATATATATTTTTTTTTAGACAGAGTGGCCTCTGAAAACAGAAATTTGCTTTTGTTTTGGACTCAACCTCTAAAGTATCGCCTCCAAATCAACTCTATCAAATCTTTATCTCTGTTTCTCTGCGCATTTTGACATTTTTGTGTATGTTTGTTTAGCTTGGCAATATTTTTACCTAAAATATGCTGGACTCCTTCGGTCGAACGGAGCCTATTGACTGCTGTGGTACCGCTTGGTACTGCTTCCTCACAGCCCGGCGTCCCGGTATGAAACCGCTTCATCAGGCCCGGTGGCGATTCAGGATTTGAAATAGCAAGCTGAGCATGACCATCTTTGCAATTGTGTGATTCATTTGCGACGTGGACACGCGTGGAAAGGGAAAGGGACAACAGCGCTTCTTCCATCCCCACTCACCACCTCCACTCACCCCCACGTTCAGTCGTGTCTCTAGGCTCCGCCCACTTTGGTGGGATTTTTCCAAATTTCCAACTTTGAACAATTTTAAATCTGGTGTGGTTTCGCTTTCAGAGGGGTCTTCCACAACTTTTTATGTAACATTCAGGACTTGCTACATTTTCATTTTCCAACATGTCTGTACGGTGCGGCCCCAGTGGGGGCATTTTTTGTTTTTTTCTTTTAAGATGTTGCAAGTTATTCTGGGCACTCAACTGGCTTCTCGGGAAAAAAAACCATTTATTGTTTATTTTTATTGCCTTTGTTTTATCGGTTTTGGACTTCGTTACTTTAATACATAACTTTGCCTCTCAAACTCATGCCACTCAGACCCAATCTGATTTATTCTGGTAGCAACACAGAGACTTGCTCAAGTCTACACTGTGTTCCAAATTATTATGCAAGTGATATTTTCTCAGACTTTCTTAAATGGTCACTGCAAATGATGGTCAGTATAATTTTCAAGTCATGAACTATTACAGTATAAATCAAATTTTACTGAACAAAGCTCCCAATGAGAACAGTGTTTTTTTCAAAAATAAAAAACTCAAAATGCATTGTTCCAAATTATTATGCACAGCAAATTTTCTAAACATTTTATGGATTATAAAAAACTGCAAACGGTCATTCTTTGAATGTGCAGCATTAAGTGGTCACATGTACTAAAATCAAAAGCTATTTCAATCAAAAACATCTTAACAGACCCAGTTACATGTTAACATAGGACCTTCTTTGATATCACAGCACAATTCTTGATCCATTGAACTTGTGAGTTTGTGGAAAGTTTCTGCTTGAATTTCTTTGCAGGATGTCAGAAAATCTTCCCAGAGCTGCTGGTTTGATATGAACCTCATTCAGATCTTCTGCTTGAGGAAACTCCAAAGGTTCTCAATAGGGTTGAGGTCAGAGGAGGATGGTGACCAAACCATGAGTTTCTCCCCTTTTATGCCTACAGCAGCCAGTGACACAGTAGCATTCCTTGCAGCATGAGATGGTGCATTGTCATGCATGAAGATGATTTTGCTACTGAAGGTCTGGCTCTTCTTTTTGAACCATGAAAGAAAGTGATCAGTCAGAAAGTCCATATACTTTGCTGAGGTCATTTTCACACCTTCAGGGACTCTGAAGGGTTCGACCAATGATTCTCTCCACATGATTTTGGCCCAAAAAATGACTCCACCACCTCCTTGCTGACGTCACAGCCGTGTTGGGACGTGGTGGCCATCCACCACCAATCCACTACTGCGTCCATCTGGACCATCCAGGGTTGCACAGGGTTGTTCATCAGTGAACAAGTCTGTTTGAAAATTAATCTTCATGTCCAGCTGGGCCCACTGCAACCGTTTCTGCTTGTGAGTTCTGGTTAGGGGCCCAATAGTAGGTTGATGCACCTCAAGCCTATGGAGGATCCTCCACCTTGAGGTTCCAGAGGCTCCAGCAGCTTCAAATAACTGTTTGCTGCTTTGTAAGGGTATTTTAACAGCTGCTCTCTTAATCCGATGAATTTGTCTAACAGAAACCTTCCTCATTATGCCTTTATCTGTACAAACCCATCTTGGTTCTGAATCAGCCACAAATCTCTTCACAGTACGATGATAACGCTTCAGTTTTCATTAAATATTTAATGTTTTCATATCTTGTCATACGGCACAACACTATCTGATGATTTTCTTGAGCAGAGAGATCCTTTCTCTTTCGCATATTGCTTGAAACTTGTGGCCTGCTTAATAATGTGGAACATCCTTCTTAAGTAGATTTCCTTTAATTGAGCTCACCAGACAAACTAATCAACCCAGCTCTCTGAAATTAATCATAGTGATTCAAAGAGCCCTGACAGACAATACCATCTATAAATTTAATAGCACAACAAAAAAATTTATCTTTATGATGCTTAAATACAATTTGCATAATAATTTGGAACACGGTGTAATATAAACTGCTAGAAAAACAGCGTCAACATCCACAGTAATGCCAGTTTTACATCTACATGGACTGAGAATGAGCCAATGGAGAAGAAACCATGTTAACATTAGCACCTGCAATGGCTTAATGTTAATAGATTTTCAACAAAATATGTTTGGGGGGGGGGGGGTGAATTTAAGAACATGTTTGAGTTGATATGCAAAATTTTAAACCTGTGTGGATTGGAGAAAATCCACAATAAATTCAAACTCCAGGAGTTACATTATGAATGGACATAGTCGACTCAATTCTTGTTTTTAAAACCATTTGAAGTTGTTTCATAACCATTTTCCCCTCAAAAAACATAAGTTCAAATGCATCATTAAAAGCCCAACTTAATATGACATTCATACTGAATGTATGTAATCTACTGAAAAGAGCTGTACATCTATCATTACATTTTTTATGTATATGATTTCATATTTTCATTCAAACCAGGAGAGGACCCTTCCTCCTTCTCCTCCCCCTCCTCTGCTTGCTCTCGCAGCAACACACTTGATCAGACATGGCAGGCCATCAAAAAATCTACTTGTTCCCACTCCATCTGTTCAAAAAACTATTAATCTGCTGCCGTCCAATAAAATGTTCGGCCCTCACCGCGGAGCCAATGGAAGGGCATTAATGCTGCGAGACCCAGGCCAATCCCCGGCTGCATTCTAATGCGGGCCATCTTTATCAAGGAACCACTCCATTTCCACATTCTGCGTATTTATGATTTCTGAAGAGAGGGGCAGCAGGAGGCACGCATCTGTAGGACATAGCTGAGGTCTGTTTCCAGAGTGCTCAGATATGGAGCTATCCCATGCAAAACTGAGGATGGGCACTGCATGGTGCATTCTCAGGCGACTTTGAAAGAGTTCACGTTAAGACTGCTGCTTTTGGACTAAATCTTTAAGAAGCTAGCTGTGCTCCAGAATCTCGACTCCGCTTGCAGCTGTCACCGTTTTCCTCGGGGGGCCACCAGAGGCCTCTCCCCAGCTTGGATCTTACTGGATGTTTTCCTGACAGTGGGGGGGCGGAAAAAAGATTTGGAGAACTTCCCATGGATCCGAACGTCCAGGGGTCTTTTCTCTTCAACAACAGCCTGAACCAGTTCCCCTCAGACCTTAAGGCACCGGTGTGCCAGTACTCGGTCCCCAACTCTTTCTACAAACTCAACCCGGGCCTTAACACCCAGCTGCAGCCGGGGACTCCCCACGGCATCAGCGACATCCTGAGCCGATCCATGGTGGGGGTTGGCTCCACCGGCACCACCACGCTGCTGTCTGGGTACTCCCCCATGGGGGGGTTCGGTCCCTCCGTAACCACTACGTCCATGTACTACAACCGAGATTACAACCCCTCGCTGGGCTTCTCCAAAAGCACCGCGGAGTGCCCCATGAAGGGTCGTAGTATGAGCTGCTGGGCAGAGAGCAGCTGTGACTGGAGAGGAGGGCGACAGCAGTGCACCAGCGGTGAGTCTGCAGAGGGTTTCAGGATCGACCTCATCAGCGCACAGAAACTTGCTTCAGCTTGCCAGGTCTCAACAAGAGCAGGCTCGTGCTGGCAGGATCAGTCAGATTCAAGAGAAACGCGATACTGCTTCACTTGAATTTCATTTTAAATGGGACGTTCAGTTGTAACGTCACTGTTTTAACAAAACATCTGGAAAGAAAGATAACTACCTTGCACTTTTACATTACGTTAGAACTTAAATTCAGCATTTTTCTGTCACATCAGGGAATGAATTGTGATGTGAATTATAACATTAGAAATCCCCGATATGTAATCACGGCAGTCAGTTTTAACATTCAAAATTGTTAAATCATTTGTTTTCATTCAAAATTGGGTACAAAAAAACAAACAAATTTTGTCCAAATTATTGAAACAAATAACCCAAACCTGCACTGCTTTTTTGTTTTGTTTTCTCTTTTTGCTTTATACTTTTTTAGGCAGTGGTCCACTTGGGGAAATGCCCAACAGGAAGAAACACACCAGACCAACATTTAGCGGACATCAGA
The DNA here is from genome assembly GCF_002775205.1 of Xiphophorus maculatus. NCBI lineage: Eukaryota > Metazoa > Chordata > Actinopteri > Cyprinodontiformes > Poeciliidae > Xiphophorus > Xiphophorus maculatus. Next base: position 23,100,200 of record NC_036454.1, read on the forward strand.
TATTTGCTCTGGAGAAAACCTTCGAGCAAACTAAGTACTTAGCCGGGCCAGAAAGGGCAAGACTGGCTTATTCTCTGGGAATGACTGAGTCACAAGTTAAGGTGAGTTTCACCACATGTTATAATTACAGCCAGCTTTTGACAGATCCTCATTTTTACTCCGTTTAAAAATGTCTTGTATTTTTTTGTATTTACTGACCAGTGATGGGTTTGGATATGGGCGCTATGGCTCACTGCCCAGGGAGCTATTCTATCAAGGGGCTACAGTAGAGAGAAAAACAAAGTTGTGGCTATTGTGCCTCAAACAAGTTTCTGCTGCTTGGTGTCATGCCGGCTGGTCAGCAGAACGTTGATAGAGGACTGAATCTCTAATAGAATTTGTGATTGCAAAGTTTTTATTTTGTGGAACTTATTTGTGAAAATCCCAAATATAGCTCTGGAAACTCACAAATGTTTCATATTTTATTTGCAGTTTATGTGTAGTTAAGTTCCAAGTTATTAATATCCACAGGCTTAGATTAAATGTATTTCATTCGTCTAAGTTTGTTTAAATGAGACTTGTACTTCTCAAAAGAGGTTTAAGTGGCATTTTACATTTGAATAAAATGCCACTAAACTCAGTTTTAGAATTACAGCATCCAAACCCTTCTTTTTCCAATGAACTATAAGACTTTAGGCTGAAAGGCCTTTTTGTCATCACCTTACTGTTTAGAGTATTTAATTATAAATCTTGCGGGAATGAGTTTTGCAACACGGAAATAATGAAAAATAATTTTTTTTTAAAAAGGCCTCATAAGTGAATTCCGTTGCTTTGCGGCGCTCTAATTCCTTTGAATGCGCATGTTGAGCATCTCTTCGGTCGCGATTCGTTTCGACTCGCACCCGTGGAGCTCTCGGTGAAACAAGGAGAGACGGCAGTGGCAGCCCGTGGCACTTTACGGCAGCTGTCGGAAGTGCCGCCAATCCCTGCCACTGCCACAATATGAGCCAGGTGTTGTTCTGCTGAAAACAGGGCTGTGTGTGTGCGCCAGGTGTGGTTCCAGAACCGACGCACTAAGTGGAGGAAGAAGAGCGCCTCGGAGCCCAGCTCCACGCAGGCCACGCACGCCGGACAGGGCGGGGAGGCCTCGGAGAACGAGGTGGAGGACGAGGAGTACAATAAGCCCCTGGACCCCGACTCAGACGACGATAAGATCCGACTGCTGCTGCGCAAACACCGCAGGGCTTTTTCTGTGCTGAGACTGGGGCCGCACCCTGTCTAAACACACACACACACACACACACACGCACCCCACTCAACAGACCTGCATGCTGTGATTAATAAAGTAAACATTTGTTTAAAGTTGGGGGAGAAGGGAACGGACTGAGCATGTGCAGATGATGTCCCACAGAGGAGAATTGAAAAGTCAAGAGATTAGAATTCAAATGACATGAGACTTCCGGCCTGCTGTTATTGCCATTATTCCTTACATATAATTGTTCAAAAACAAATAAAAAAATTGTACATTAAAAACAAACAACAATAATTGAAATCTACTTGTAAAAATACCAAATCTTTTATCTCTCTAGGCCTTCCAGCAGTGTCTAAGAAATATATTATTTGAATTAAAAAGTGTAAAAAAATAAAATAAAAACGTGAAACAATCAGGATCTAGTGAATTGAATCAAAATTAGAAATTTTAATATCTCGATCGATTTTCTGCGTATACATGTCTGATGCTTTTAAGTTACTGAACACCCTGTAAAAATGTCCAGCTAAACAATGTAAAATGAACACACTTGAAAATGTGTGCAATAAAAGATTATGGGTTTGTTATCCGACTTTGTGATTCTGATCTTTTTCTCAATAATTAAGCGGAGATCTGATTCCTTCTCTTCATTTCTTTGTATTTGCTGTCAGGTGGCAGTTAAAAAGGCAAAGCACAAGGTGCTTAGAAGAAGGTCATAGGTCAAATCTTGTGTGATTTATTCTGTTGGGAGGGGGGGGGGTGTTAATTGAAGACAATGGTGCCTGCAACCCAAGCTCAATTGAAAATCAATGCCAGCAATAAATGTTTGTTCACCACTTAGACGTTGCGTGTTTGTCCTCCATATGCAACGTGCAGCAGACTGCAGACGATGCCACACTTGATGAAAGGCAGAGGAATGCTGCAGGGACAGTTCTGAAGAACATCGTCCACGACTAAAGCATAAACAAAGTACGCTGGACTAGGAATAGGGCAACATATTCTTAAAGCCATAAACACAAATTCTGCAAGTATTTTAATAGACATTGCGGCCATTTTCAAAATCTCATCCAAAGCTCGTGTTTTAAATTTTTTATATACTGGTAATCTAAGTCAAGAAATCCAATGAACAGAGCAGTAAGTAAGCAGCAAAGTTTGGATTTAGACGTGAAGTTACCAGATTTTCTGACTTTCCACCTGAAAGTTTACCGATCTGAGTAGCAGCCTGTCCTCAACAGTAATCTCTAACCACTTTCGGAGAACTATTTTAACCTCTCAAGGAGCAAATAAAGAAACACAATGCATGCAGCCAAAGGCTTTGAATGAAAATATGCAAACTGGACTGACAACATATTGCCAAACATCAACTCATATGGGAACCTACAGTAGGATCAGCTTTTAGTTCACTTTTACTTTGCTTTGTGTCCTAAATTTGACCCATTGAGGTTTTGACATCATTGAATAGATTAATTATATGAAACTACAAGAGTACCATTGAATAAGTAAAATAAGTACAACAATGTTTTTCTATAAGTGATTTTGTATATGATTGGAATACTTTATCCTCACAATTAGCATTTGGCTTTCTTTTAAAATTACTAATAATTTTAACATTCTCCTTTTGCATATTCAATAAATAAATAAATAGTAATGGACATGGGATGATTAAGATAACAGTTTGAATTTTGATTTTAAATAAGTAAAATTTAGTCAGTGAACATTATCACTAAAGGGTGGTGTTAAAATGCAAACGGTTCTTATAAAATTTATATGAACCCTTTTATTACCATGAATCCAGCACAATCAGTGTGTGTCATGCACAGTGATGTAATCAGAAAATAAAAACAATCTAAAAGTCATGACAAAGTCATTCTGAAAATGGATTAGCCATGAAAAAGCAAATACCTTTGGGTACTACACTGTTTATTCAGACATAGAAATACTAATTCCTAAATAATTAATGAAAAACATTTAAATACAAATACGATGTTATATCTTCACATATATTTTCTTGTACTCAAGTCTCTACATTTTCACCAAAGATGCTTTTTGAAGTGTTTTCTTATTAACAGGAATCCTGCCATTATCCAGGAAATGAAGAGATTCTTGGTGTGAATCTTTCACAATCAAAGATCCAAACACAGCACGAAGAGACGACTCAAATAACAGAACCACTTTGCATTGCATGCTTTATTTCCAAAAGACAAAAGTAAAACATGTAGTGTCTGACTAGAGTTAACTAAAGGTAATACTGGTCCTTCCAACCAACCACTCCTGTCACAACATTACATTATATCACACACTGGTTCAGACAAAGGAGACTTGATCATCACTGCGTCTTGCTATGGTGAAGCAACAGGCCAACTGTACAAACAAGACATCCAAAACTTCACTTCCGCTAATATTTGGAATAAATAGAGAGTGTACAGGTCCCTCATCACTTACCACAAAAATAAGCAAAACACAGTAAGAAGCGGTTTCTATCATTAAAACCAGGTTAAAACATGAACTGGTACCATACACATTAAAAAGATGTTACTGCACTGGAGTTACAGTTTAACAACGTGCATAATAAAAATCACTAATCAAGAAAGAAAACTTAAACAGTGCCTCATGCTTTATAAGTGTGTGTTTGTGTGTGTGTGTGTATGCTGCACATACGCAGCATCCTGCGAGGTTTCAATTAAGTCAGGGAATAAAACAGAAACCACATTCCGTATTTCAGTTAGAAGTAAACATAAGAGGACAGCATGATGACTCTTGTTTTTGGCAGTAAAAGAAGATGCATTTGAAAAAGAGTGAGAAGAGACATTCCAGTGCAGGAATGCTGCGCGGCACGGAAGTAATGATGAAAGGACAGACTGAGAACAGCTGAGATGTTTTGGGAGATAAAGCACTTGGTATTATGTACGGTAAGTACATAGAAAGCCCGTCATCGTCACACGGTGGAGAATGGGATTTAATTCTTCACGGATCTCCCCCCCTCCTTTTTTATTTGTCCCATTGAAATGTTTCAGATCATTGGACAAACCTTAACATAACCCAGGGACGTACAAAATCACATTTCTAACTTCACTTAAAACCAACTTGTTGTTGAAAAAGCAATCACATGTAATGCTGAATCAACAACATTTTTGTGAAATCTTAGTTATGTCAGTCAACTTTTTTTAAAAAAAGGAGAAAAAAACCCAGAAATCATAAAGGGGGCAAATATTTTTTCATGACAATCTAATTTCTTTTATAGCAGATGAAGACCGCTAGATACTTTTGCTGCTGCTCTAAAATTTCAGAGCCTTCCGGCCGTCAAGTGTTGTGCTTCAGTAATGTCAAACTTCAATTCCAAAGCCTTTTTTAAAGGTAGATTTGAGGAGAACATCGGTTGAAACATGACAATAGGAAGGTGAATAAGAAGCAGCGCTCCTGTTTTTAAAATGCCATAGTGGCAGAAAACAACAAATGCCTAAAGTATAGAGAGCGTGGCAGCCGACGCATCTAATCTACAGGGCTAACGTTCAGTTCTTGATAAGATACAATCTGTTTCGAAGTCAACAGCACGTGCACGAGGGTTAAGAGTTCTGAATGTTGAAACAACAACAAAAAAAATGAACTCATAGCTTTACAATATATATACACAATGTTTAGAAACCGTTTTACAACAATAATGAGGGTTTACATTAAAATGTTGAGAACTAGTAAGGATTAAAGGATCTGCCCACATGGCTGCAAGCAGGAACTCCATGTCGAATAAAATCAGCATGGAGAAAGCTGCAGCTCAGAGATCAGATAACATATGAAAGCAGACGGTTTCATGAGTCCTGCAGGTGGAAGAGAATAATGCTGGCGTCCAGGGTGGCTGAGTTGTGGGGGTGCAGCTGAACACCTGGAACAGACACAGAGTGAGACAAAACAAATGCACAGCATGGTTTTAAACTTCCTGTCTCCTCTGGAAGGATAGCTCAGTAGCTTTTGATTCAAAAATATTAACTCCAAAGGTATTTAAACTCCATTAATCTTTCTACAAACCCCAGGGTTTCATTGGGATGTTTTTGTGACAGACCAACGTAAAATAGTACAGAACTGTGACGTGGAAAGTAACTGATACATAGTTTTAAATGTGTTTAAAACATCTGAAAAGTGTAAAGTACCCGGTCCCTGTTGAAGAAAAGGGTCTCCACAACTCATCTCTTGAAAGAAAGATGTTTTTAATTTCAATGTGATCTTCCTGGTTAAATAAAACAAAACATCCTGTTTCACCTTTGGCACAGTGTGTTCAAGGTGCAGTGATGGATTCCTCCACACAGTGCTTTGTGCAGAGGTCAGACTGTAACAACAAGTCTTGAACATTGGGATTATATTGACCCCTCAAAATGTAAAAATCAAAAAGAAACAACGGATCTTTGTGGGATGTTCATCCCTGAGAGGAATTCATTATTTGACCCCCCCCACACACACACAGAAAGGCCATCATGATAAAGCAGTCCATCCTTAAACAAATAAATTTAAACAGCAGCAAAACAAAATCATGGCCGTAAAAATGCCAATATCCTGCCGGGGCGGGATGAATGCCTCTCCAGCCGGCCATCCGGATTGTAATTAATGAAAAGAAGTCGTGCAATGCACTTAATGTGTAGCCGCAGCGAGAGACCAGAGGATTCAATAGACATAGATCAGTGGAAGGTGCTGATCGCCTGTGCTTCAACTACACCGGACACAAAAGGAGCACTCGTGTCCCGCAGGTGCTTCATCTTAGTTCATATTCTGACTCCACTGGGCTGGCTTGGTTATGGCTCTCCAGGGAGAAGAACAGGATTACCACAATCTCTTTCTAAATCTGCCCTCTGGAAGCACTGCATTCTCACATATGGCGCTTTACTTATAGATATTCTTACCATTGAGAAGGATCGGAGTCAATGGTTATTCGTCTTCAGCGAGAAGGACAGGAATACGGGCTGCAGGGCACCAAAAAACACCAAAGAGTCAGTCTGCGGCTGATTTATTGCCTGACCAGAATAGATGGTTTGTTAAAAGCTTACCTTATGGTCTCCCATGCAGACATTAGGACCAATTGTGTTGTAAAAAACACCCTCCCCATCATAATCTCTCTGAGACAAACAGAAAATGAACACAATCTAATATTTGCCAATTAAGAGTCTCCTGGGTAAAAATGAAATGTGCAGACAGTTCAGTCTGACCCTGTTGATGAAATCGTTGGCAGTGGGAGACATGAGGATGCGGTCACACCAGGCGGGACAGCGTGTGTTCATGTACTGCCTCGGTTTATGGTGGTCCTCACTGTAGGGGTAGCTACAGGAGACGACAAAATCATATTTCGATTGTCAGGTAGATCAGGAGAGGCTTTTGTAGATTATCGTTTACTGTTAGGGTAAATTTATTCTCACCTGGGTGGAAATGTGATGTCCTCTTCCCTGACAGCATCAAGAAAGGGTGTGACCTCTTTGTCGTACTTTAACAGCTGAACGGCAAATAAAAACAGTAAATGTGTCTATATTTAAAATTCCAGGTAAACCCTAGTGAGCCGTCTTTTAAGTTTTGGTTTTGGTGTGTATGGGTTTATGTGTTTTGTAATCTGAAATCTTTGAGAACAGAGCCGACTGGATCGCAACAACCTGAGTTTCTTGTTTTTATGGAGCAAAAGTCTGGAATGTGACCCTACCGCTCTGCCATTGTCTTCTCGGAAAACTGCCTGGTGCACGTACTCAAACAGCTTCTCCTCGATCTGCAGCAGCATCTGAAGGGAAGGGCGGGGCGGACAACATGAACGCCAGTCTGGGTCAAATCCGCCGACGACTTTTTTGCTTTCTGGCTGCTGTAATTACCTGGCGGTCGTTGTCTCTTTCTTCAAATGTGATTCTCTCCACTTCGTAATTGCTGTCTTTCACATCTTTTACAACATCTGCTTCGATGGTCAGGAACTGGCCACAGCAACACAAGCAGAAATAAGAGGGAGTGGGCGGGAGTCTGTGTTCAAATATGAAGCTGGTGCACACACACACACACATATATATATATATAGTCCAACATACCTGGACTAATGTACGGGTGTCCAAACGGAAGTTAAAATCTCCGAACAGGAAGAAGGGCATAGCAGTGTAGCGGCTGTCTAATAACCTAGAAAAGTCAAACAATGACTTCATTTGTTTAACACAAAAGGTTACGGTTTATTTTATATATTCTTTAAATATTCTGGTTTTTAAATTGGAACAAAGTAATACAGTTGCCTGAAACAATTCTATGCTGTTTTCATCTTGCAAGGACATATGACAAAGTATTTTATTTAGATTTTATTTAGACAGAGAGGTACAATGCTGCTTTATCCTCAACATTTATTACAACGAAACATTTTAAAAGTGTGTCTCATTCCTTTGTGTTCAGTCCTCTTTAATCTTATATCCCTAAATAAAATCCAGTGTCACCAAGTACTTTAGGAAACTGGTAAATACAGTCTACAAATCTGTAATAATCCAGGTGTTCTGCATATCAATATGTTCGGGTGGCCCATTCAAATTGTACAGTTGCTGATCCCACCTGTTGATGACGTATTTGAGAGCGTTCTTGCGGTTGGCTGAATAAATGGAGGGACTGGAGTTGAGGGCAATAAGGTTTGAGGCATCGTGGAACAGGTGGATGTTGACCAGGTCGAGACCCCTGCGGGCAACACAGGCGTTGGCAAAAAACAAAGGAAAAGAAACAGTTTGATATCAGTTAAGACGACACGTGTGTGAGCAACAATGAAATTGTGAATGTACGATAGCGCAACTTTCCTATCAGTGTGTAGACTGCTGATAGTTCAGATGTTTGTCCCTCTTGTGCCAGGAATTATGCATCCAAGTGATAACTATTGCCTCACATTGTAAAAACATAACTGAAACTTTTTTTGTTTTTATCTGGCAGAGGGGAAGTCCGCGAGTAGTGGCAGATGATTAACCTGGTTCAATAAAAATACCAGGTTTATACAATCTTCAGTTAATAATTGTAATTGTAGGAATTGTTCAAGATTTAAATTTGAAGATGGCAAATTTATGAAAATGTGCCATGTTTCATAACCTCGTGAAAACAACACAAACACTAAAAAGGAGTGATGAAAATATGATTTTGTTGATAAGTTGTTACTGAGCTACGATTAATAAGACAAATGATTAATGACAAAGCATTCTGTTTGAATTTCCAAACAGCAACAACTAATAAATGTTTGATAATGAAACATTAACAAGCATTAACATTTTTTTTGTCTTCAAGTAGCATCACTGTTCAACAGTTAAAGTCAACTTTATTTGTTATGTGGTAAAAAAAAAATAAAATAAAAGTATTAGATTGCAGAGTAATCTATATGGAACCAAGTTGAATTCCAGGTTAAGGGGAATAATTATATTTATAAATTAATCAATTTATAAATATCTCAAAACATCTCAAAATGTGAAAAATATTCTTTATCACTCATTTCAAAAATGGAAACTCAGATTTATTACATTCAAGTGGAATATTTCAAGACTTTTTTTCAAAATGGTTGGCCATCCAGTGTAGAATAAATTCACTAAGTGGTACGAAAAACAAGCCGTATGACTGGCTGACAAAATCTCTATAGATTAAGAGCAGTAAACTGTAGAGCAGTAAACTTGAACTTTTGCCTTCAGAGATGATTCAGGGCGCCATGATGCAGAAGGAACAGGTACAAGAACTCCTTTGTGCCTTATTTCATCAAACTCCAAAAACCAGAGGAAACATAAACACACTATTGCAGATTGTATTTTAGTTTCATTTTTACAATTATCGTGATAAATGTTTATGATGCAGTTATGGGAAGCATCTGACAGATTATTTGAACCAAATTTCCATTTTTATGAGCAATAAAGATTTTATCTCATCTTAATCTAGATCAGCTGCTCTTCAATCTGTAACTCATAAGCTTTGATTATCTGGCATTCAACAAGACCCAGTTTAAGAGCTTGATCCAAGAGGCCAACAAGCTGTGAATTTGCCCCATTTCACATTTTGAAGTTGTTGATCTTCGTATGTTTTATTTTTTATCTGTGGGTTTCCCGTCAGTGACTGAAAAATCTTACTGATTAGTGCTTTGGTCAAAATCTTAAGCTATATGGTGACAAATCTGAGACTGTTGAAGTCAATTAAATATAACATCAGTGAAAAAAAGTTTTTTAAGTTTCAGAATTTCACAATTGTGTCTTTTAAATTCTAGGCTGTATAGTAAATTACTTTTACATAGTTAATTCCATAGCTGAATTTTTTTTCCAAACTTGAAAAATAAATAAGATCAAATAAAATGCAACACTTTTGTAGACTTTTAAAGACTGTGTGGAAACTCACTTAGCAACAACACTCTTCAGTCTGAAGTTATTACTGAAAAAGATTCTTTTATCAGTCAGAATCAGTGATTTTTTTTTTATACAAAGCCATATTGTGAAAAGCTCTTCAACTCTGTTGTATATAAAAAAAATCATTTTGCTTCCTAAATGTTTCTTTGTGAAGACAATTACATGTTCTGTTCAACCCAAAAACTAAGACAGGGTTTTATATAAACGCTGATCATTGAATTTCTGCTTTCAACCCTGTCTCTTCTATGAGTGTATCAAACACTGGCCTACATATCAATCCGGAAAGATCACAAAAAGGTCAGTTTTACTCTAAATACAAGTGTTATTAAAACTCTCTTAACAACATGACAATATAATTTATCAAAAAATAAAGTGTTTCACTGTTTCTCAGGGTTACGTACTGGTTGTGTATGAGCCAGCGGGTCCTCATGTAGCCCTTTCTGGACCACTTGAACTGCAACAGAGACAAATGAGAGAGAATCGCTAAACACCAGGGAGCCATGTCTTTAAAGCACCAAACTGATAATTATTGATTCTTGCAGATAATTTGTCTCATCTCTGTGTCAGCAGCCCCAGCGGACTCATTTTTCCCAGCATCTCCCTTCGTCCCGTTAGCATCCCCCTCGCCGTAGCGCTCCCCACACTCCTGCATACAGACTTACATCGGGCCAGAAATTCTTTGGGAATTTTTCTTTCTCCACGGTGGCGACGCCGTCCAGCGAGCCCACGTACTTGGTCTGTCCCACCACGGCTTTAAAATCCTTAACTGGGAGCAGCGGGGGGGAAGGCAGAGCGAGGGCGGTGACATGGAAAAGAGTGAGAAAACATGCAAACAGCGATCAATAAACTGGTGTTAACCTCATCAGAGCGGCATACGTGATGAGGGAATCTATAAGCGGGAGCCATTAGACTCCGTTTGTCCAACTACGATCGGTTCGGGCCACACAGCGAGTGGCAGCTCCGGGATGTTTATGGCTCTTCCATAAGCTTTTCTGCCAAGCTTTTTCACACCTAACGTGACTGGACTATACAGCAGCCGAAATAACAGCTCCACTTTAAATTTGAGTACTTTGCAAATACCTGCCTAGGCAGTAGAGCCATCAAACTCTCATTACACAGAAACATCTTAAAATATCCTATGAAAAATGACAAGAATTTTGCCAATCATATGCAACAGCAACCCGGTCCCTCACGGGGTGGGAGCAATTGATCAAAGCAGAGGGCTACACTGCTTTCAGTTGGATTTTAATCATTTATTTAAAAAAACAAATGTATCGTGAAAAAGCAAAAACATAGAAATATTCATCACAACTTGATTCATTATAAACCAATAAAATGAATGCAACTTTCACACTTTAAGGATTTCTTACCATTAAAGTCATAATGATAGATATTTTTCAGTGTCTTGTGGATGAAGTACATGCTGCCCAAAGCCTGTGGAGAAAATAAAACAGATGGTGTTCAATACCCAAGAAAGTAATCACAAACTGATTAAGTAAAAAAAAAAAATGAAGCAAAAAAAAAACCTGTTAAATTTCTTTTAAAATAATAATAATAATAATATAGTTGTAAAATAATTTATTAGTTGCCTATTTTAGTATTTAAGGCAAGCATGTGTAAAGTAATGAATTTTTTTTAATCATTTTTGCCACATTTCAGTATATCTGCAGTCAGAGTAGTTATTGGTGTACTACAAATATACTTTTGTGTACTTCTGCAGTCTGATATTTTGGGGCAAATTTGTTAGTCTTTCTTAGCATACTGGCAACAAAATATCAAAACAATTGAATATATTAAAATAGTTTTATTTTTAAATAGAGACTGTTGGGTCTAACATTTCTTGATTTTACTTACAAGCAGCATGGATAACTTCTAACAACACACCAGGGCATATTTGTTTCCAAAATAATAATAGCAATTAAAAAAAAAACAGTAGTAGCTGAAAAAGGTTTTTTAGGGGAATATTTTAACTACTTCCTAACATAAGTGTCACGGGATGAAAAGGGTGGCAGGATGGGCTAGGTAGATGTAAACATGAAAAAGAGTCATCACTAGCTCCATCAGCAGGAACCAAAACATTACCATCTAAGTCCCTAGACCGGGGGTGCCCAAGTCCATCCTGCAACTTTTAGACGTATCCCTGCTCCAACACACCTGAATAAAATGGCTCATCAGCATCCATTATCTCTGCAGAGGTCTGGTTTCATTTAAAGCAGGTGTGTCGAAGCACTGACTTGGGAACCCCCTGGCCCAGACCAAGTTCCTAAATCAAAACCTTACAGAAAACCTAAAGGGTAAAACGAAGAGAGTATAAAAGTTGACACATGGTTTTGGATGATTGGAGAGATGGTTTAATGGTCAAAGATGACTCTATCTATGGTTCAACATTGTGAAGCATTATAGTAGACAAAGTTTTGTGCTGTCTCCAAATGAAGGTTGCCCAAGTATTGATTGTTAACAATTGTACACCTTGTGATTTTGTTAAAAACATTTTTTTTTCTTATTGGGATATATTTTATGCCCATTGAAAAGATTAATTAAATTAACAGTTGGAATTTTCTATGAGTTTCAGTGTGAGATTATGCTACTGCAACAGCAGACGCAACTCTTTGACAAATTTATCCACACCAGTGCACTTTAGTTTTATATATCTGTTGCAGATATCCTGACACTGCAGTCTGCAAATCATAAGACACACAACTGTGCACAAACATGTGCCTAACCCTTTATCTTCAGGTCTGCATTTCAGAGAAATCATAAGCCATTCCTCAAAACGAAACTAAAACTAAATGTAGACACAAACACATGGCTAGTCTCAAGGACCAACTGTTTATTTTAGATAATAAAAGCCTTATCTTCCAGTTAGTCACTAAGTTTTTCTGCTGTGCAAATCAAAAGCCACGTGAAACTTTTAACAATAAAAACATTCAGCAGAGCCACTTTCAGTGTGCACACTTCAGCGCCCAATCATCCCTGACATGGAGCTGACAATTTTTAATGTACTAACTGCCTGCTCCACTGATCTGATTAATCATGGCCTGTGAAATCAATAAAGACAGAAAATTAAAACCATTTAAAAGGTATTAAGCAGTAGGCTTGCTGTCTGAAAACGCTGGCGCTCTAAGAGGGGGCCGAGATAAAAATAAGTGAGCGCACGGAGGGGGGTTAGGAGGTAAGGTCGTGACGGAGAGCTGGGCTACGCACACATACACACAGACGATCAGTCAGAGCATGAGAGATCTCTCCCTGAAGACATCGTTTATCTTCGGTGCCACAGTCATCCTCGTTTATTAAAATAGAGGTGTCTCCATTGACGGCTTCAGTGAACAACAGTTAGTGACCGACTTGTCTGACATAGAGCGACGGAGGAAATTACTGGAACTCTGCAGGAGTTGAAATGTTTCTACGAAGGAAAAAAAAAAAAGTTCAACTGTCAGGTAAAGTTCCTCTCTAGAGATTCCTGAAGGTAAGCCTAATTCATGTGCGATTAGTAGCAGTGTTACGCACAGTTAGGCACACACACACATTCACATAGTTGGCCAAACACCCATCTTCATCAATCAGGTTTGTGCACAGTTTAATAAAAAAATATTGACTTTCAAGTGATTTTTTATCAAAACACCATTTGTACTGGGGATGCATGCCCCTCTACGTCTGCAGCCCCTGAGAAAAGAGAGCCCCTCCACCCCCACTAAGCTCTCTCTCTTGGCTTTATAACTGATGATCCGTAGCCAGGGGGAAACAAATTGAAAATCAATGCGGGTGGCACCAACGAAATGAGAATGAGGCATTACGTGGGGAGGTGGTCGGGGAGAGGGGCTGCAACCCTCTCAGGGCAAACAGAGAAGGGTGCAAACACTCGAGTCCAGAGGAAAACTTAGTCCCAGCTGTCCACCGCCAGCCCCCGACGCTTAATTTATCGTGTACAGATAGCCTGGGATCAATAGTTTTAATCTAGAGTTAAATGTATTGACTTTGGCCCGTCTCTCTCTCGCACCTGGTCATTGACTTTCCCCCCTTTTGGCTTCACGCACCTTCAGTCTACAGATGCAGACATTGACCCCTACTGTCAGCCGCGCTGTGAGGGTTTCACCTGGGAGGAGGAAGGGTTAATAGTTGAAGAAAAACGCAGATACTTTTCTGTAAAGGAGAAGTGTTTCTCCCTGCCAGGACTGAAACTTTGACAAACCCCATTACAGCCAACTGCAAGCACAGTTTAAACCACTGGAAGCTGATTGGTGAAACATGAGGTTAAGAAAAAGGGTGGATACAAGAAATGACCTGCATGACCAGTGTGGAGACTAAGGCTGATGTTCTATGACCTGAACATCAACCGCACAGCAAGGAGTGATGTTCGCATGATATAACAATCTGGAGAACATAATAGTACAGTAATATGGCATCTCTGAATTTACAGAAATATTTTTCAGCAAAAATGTATAACAGGAATTATTTTACGTGCTGTTAAAATAAAACGAATCATAAGAGTTCTTATAATGTAATCTACAACATCTACTGTATTTGTGGACATTTTAACTCTAATACACAGACTGAGGCAAAATGCTCAATAAAACACTGGTGAACTTAGTACTTTTGATAATTTAATTCTTTATATGTTGACACAAGTATAGAAAACTAATATAAGCTCATTCGTTAGTCTGGCCAATTGTTTCATGGTTTTAATGTTATCGGAACGGAAAAAAAGATTACAGATCATTTTCTCCAATTACAAGGATAATTTCTGATGAATGAAGTTTGCAAACCCCGAAAACTAACAGAAGAACAGGACTTTTTGCTTTTACTGTTCAAAGGATCATCATTAGTGCCGTAAATATCCCAAAATATAACAAAATTACTTTAGGTTCATGCCATCCATTCGTAGCAGATAGTCTGCAGTAGATTTAAAATTGACCAACTGGATTAACGTATTTAAAACTGATGATATATATTTGGGTGATTAGATCCTTAATGCTCACCCCAGATGTATATCTTTAGTAATTGAGATGCTAAAGCTCACAGAGAGCAGTGGGAGCACTGAAATGGTGAAAAACAAAAGTGTTGGGGAAAGGAGGGTTAATCATAACCAGTACAGTCATTGCAATTGTCATCGATAGGATTACTGTTAAGTATTTTCCGGATATCGCACAGCTCTGTTTAAAACCGTGGTGTAAAAATGATGCAGGTGTCTGGCCCATCACTAGAACTGAATGATATTTGGAGCTGTTCAAAGTTTCATTCACCATGGCAAACACTCCAGTTATATCTTAAGAAAGGCAACATCAGATTACATTCTGCAGTCACCACCATATTTCATGGTGGTCATGTGTAATCAACAAGAATATTGCAGCTAAAGATTTTTAGAGTTTTGAAAGTATAACCTTGCATGAACTATGGCTTTATTGCACTAACCGGCTCAAACCTGCTCACAGCTCCATAACACCACTGCAGACGGC
The DNA here is from genome assembly GCF_002775205.1 of Xiphophorus maculatus. Classification (NCBI taxonomy): domain Eukaryota; kingdom Metazoa; phylum Chordata; class Actinopteri; order Cyprinodontiformes; family Poeciliidae; genus Xiphophorus; species Xiphophorus maculatus. Next base: position 23,115,229 of record NC_036454.1, read on the forward strand.
AGCTATGGACAGAAATTCTTGGTCCAGTTACTGAAAGCATCACGGCTGACCAAACAAATCTGTCTTTGAGGGCCTCTCATCTCTCTGTGCCTGCACCGCGTTACAGCTCCAACATTGTTTTATACTATATCTAGAAGATCCATGTCCCATACAAAGGGCTGGGATTTTGAACACAGAGTGCTCATATTGCACGGAAGCTTTGATGTATGAAGTTCTGCCGAAGGAATAAAGGTGAGCAAACAGAAAGAATGTATAAGAAAGCGGATTTCCTAAAGAGGGCGCACCTGCAATATGTCATTAAAGGTTGTGAACCACAGAAGTTCATTACTGCGCTTGATGAATTCATGCTGTTAGACAATCTATATTTATTGAAATAGCTAAAAAGCAACAAACAAAGCATGCTTTCAAGGTTTTTAAAAAATGCCCTCCTAACATTGTCTGACATGACCTTATTACACAGTCAAATGGTTGCATTTACATTAATATCAGCAAACATCTGCTGCAGATTCCTATCGAGCATCAGAGTGCCTCTGAGGCCACCTTTATGTGGAGGAGAGCGCCATCTTGTGGAAGAATATTGGAATATCTCCAATAGGTTTCCTACCGTAAAGCTGTCTTCCGCTTGGAACTGGGTGTCCACATAAATGCAAGTCCTGTCAAACTCCTTCATTTCCTCACTGGACTCTATGTTGCTAGGAAGAGGAAGGGGAATTAATTTGTCAGATGTAATGCACTGTGACTACATGGTCATTGTGGTTACTTTTTAGTAGTGTTTTTACCAAAAGAAGCTTTCTGCCTTGTCCATGTTGACCATGTAGTCCTTTCCTCCCACCTCCTGGAAGTGCAGGCCGATGAACTGCGGCTTGTACTTCCGGACTGTCTGTTTCAAAACCAATAAAGTCTAATGTTCAAGCTCACATTACAGAGTGCTTTAAAGCTGACCATTACAGCTCATCAGAGGTCTTACAGTTTTTTTTCCATATTTGGAAGAGCGACAAAAGTGGGAAAGAATTAGCAAAGATTGTATTTCTTTTAGCTGCATGAGATCGCCCACATAAAAATTTTATATGTTAGAACAGAGAGATCACTACTAATGCGAATATAAAATGTTCAAACTTACCTTATACAGTTCTTCTAACCATCCACTTTGGATTTCATCCACCTTCGAAATGAAAAAAAAAAAAAGCAAAATTATTTGACTAATAATCAGTCACTTATTCAATAGTTTCAATCAATGTCAAATAAAAACAATATGCCTCATATTCTGACCACATTCCCTTAAGAAGCTAATTAAAACAATTACACTTTTAGCCTTTCATACATGATCCTAAAAATCCAAATCTTCTGTTTGTGTTACAGAAAGAAATCACAACATAGCTTACTAAAAGAAGCAAAGAAAACAAACAACGAAAACTGAATTAAATAGAACAATATTCTTTCATTTCCTTTTTAGATACATCATCAAATAATTGACCAAAATCAACACTGGCATTCCATCATAAAACACATAGCATACATAGTTTGAAACCATGTGCAGTATGACTTGAATTGTGTCCGATAATCATTTGGGTAATACAACCATAATATAATATGCATAATAAGCAGTGAATCCAGACTTTGTGTGGTTTTTATCTGTGGTTAATTGTTTTTAAACAAAACCAAAACGCAGAATCACAACCTATGACTCAATGGATTATAAAAGCAGCTCCAGCAGCAACAACTAGCAGTTTCTGTCTTCTTCGTGGCCGTTTCAGGGGAAACTCTTGCTAACATGTCGCTTCAGTTTTACTGACCCAAGAATACTTTAATATAGAGGAGCTGATGGTGTACTTGGTGAGAATAAGTACACCAAATCATCGAGTTTCCACTACTGTGCTTGATAGTTATGATAGTAACTAGTGATGATTTCCACCAAAATATCCTCTGTGCATTAGAGATAAATATCTCTACTTTCCTCAAAAAAATGTTATTCTGGATGTGCTAAACACTTTTCATATGCAGCTTTCCAGATGTAAAATTTAACATTACATTTCATAATTTGAAACAGTTTCCATAATTGTTTCAAATTATGGATGGCCATTTCAAGTAAAGATGTTCCTAAAAAAAACTCAGTGAAATCATTTGTCTATTGTTCATAAATTGGATTCTGTGAATACACAATTTTAAATTGAGCACTTTAATCGTTAAAATCTTCAGGAATCGGTGTCCAGTTTGTTATGCACTCAGCGTTTTCTTTTTGTGTGTTTTTCAAATCATAGTGTTGTGAACTTTTGCTCTTCAAACGCTAAATGAAACATTTTACATTTGAGATGTATGGTCGTTCTGCACAGCCTAATCTGACTCACGGAAGCTAGCTGGGGAACCTATTTCAGGAAATATTAGCAGCTGTTTTGAATGTTTTTCAGTTGTGAATGAATCTTTGTTTGTGTCACTGCAGGTTGTTTGGTAATACCTGCCATTGCACTGCTTCAATGAGTTGTTTAAGGATCTGTTTTCTCAATAATATTGTATCGAAACACACTTTCATTGCAACGGACCAATAAACTGATAAACTGCTCATTTAATACAGGCTGCATCACATGTTAGTGATGAATGGTAGCCCCAGGCTGCTGTTATGTTTACCTTTTAGGTTTTGCTAAACAAATAATGTTTTGTATTAAACTTTTCTTGGTCAGATCCAGGCGATACGGCTGCTTGTGAAAAAACAAACAAACTTTTGTCCCTAATAATAACAAATGCATTTGTAGCTAAAGAAAAGCACATGTTAAGTTTTCAGTGTCAATGAATTTCTGGCAAAAATAATTTATTATTCAAAACTCTATTATTAAAATCTTAAAAGCTCCCAACATATCCACTTGTGGATTGTTATACTATGGCCTTAAAAAAAGCACAGACCCCTGGTCAAACAGCAGATCATTGTGTAATTTGACTCAGCAAACATAATTTCACTCTTCCAAATTAATTTGAGGTTTTCCTGTTCAAGTAAAACATGAATTTAAAAAAAACCTGTGCATTTCAAAATTTGACTACAAAAAAGGTAACACAGTTCTTTCTTTTCTTTACAGAATTAAGAAAGTCAAAGTGATATGAAGACTGTGTGATTGACAGATTATAGAAGCGTGACACCACTTTGCACATCTACAGATAACATCGGCAGCTATAAGTCTGCAGCCTGTTGTGTACCCTGCTCAGCAGATTCATCTCTAACTAAAGCAACGTTATGAGTTGAAATTACTGCAATGTTAACAAACTTGTAAAGTTCTGTTCCATTTATGTATTTCTTAGATGAAATTGAACCATTATGCATTTTTTGTTGAAAAATGATGGCAGATGTTTACCCAAGACCAAAAAAAAAGGTTGCAGCTGAGTCATAAGGTGTTTCAATAGTGAAGTGTTTTTTATTTCATTTTTCTTTCCATCATTCATTTGTGAAGATGTGATTGATATTTCTAGAAATCAAAGAGGGTTCAGCGAAACAAAACGTCAAGACGTAGGTGGAAAAATTACCATTAGATTCTGTTAAAGAAAGACTTTCCATCAACGGCTGCAAAAATGCTGCAGGGATTCTCCCTTTAAAGTAGTTTTTTTTTTAGGCTAGTAACATTCTGTTTAAACTTTTGGCATAAAAACAAAGCTGCATTTTTTAAATAGTGTATTTCAGTAAAATATCTCTGAGGAAAAAAGGTCCACTTGGAGCCTGGCTTTTCTTACACAGATGCTGCAAAATGTATATTTTGGTGTGTCAGAGGTCAGTGAAATAAATATATCTAAATGTCATGACTGCAAAACTTGCTTTGCATAGTGCATTTGCATGACAGGGATAACAGAGGCCCAGTGCAGGTGAAAGGTAGGAGACCTCACAGCACTCTGCCTGCAACCACAGCCATGTTTGCACACTAATGAAGATAAACACTTGACAACTAGATTTGTCTCCAAATCTTTATTATTAAAAAAAAAGTAAAGCCCCTGAGCAGATGAACACTGCAGTCCAGAATTAGACATGCTAGTTCTGTTTCAACAGGAGCAGCAAAGTCCGTTTTTCAGTGTTACTGAAGCAGCTAGTGTGTCTGATCCTAAAGTCCATTTCTGTGGAGCATTAGGATTTAATCTGCGGTCTGCTTAACATCCTTCTCTCACCCTGAGTCAACGTTTCAGAGTGTTTGTTTATAAGAATAGAAGGGGCCCTGCGTTAAGTAGAAAGGCTCGACTCCCCTAGGGAGAGTAGATATTCATCTGTTTATGCATTTCCCACTGTGGGATCTCACATGGAATCGTTGGACCGAAATTTGCTCAACGGAAATATGGTCCTGAGCCAAATTTCCATGACTGCAAGCGCCCTCCTTCCTGCTAAGTCTGAACGTTTCACCCAGCCAGCCCAGGCTGAAACAAGGGAGAGTAATGGATATTTACATACGTTTTATAACAGACTGGAGCCTCGAAGTTGCTCTAAATGTGGCAACTTGCACAACTATTTAGGAACATAAATAATGTTGTGTGAGAGACCAAGTACAAAATGACAAAGTTTTCTAAGATCTGGGTTTTGGGCTGGTCACTCCCTCGTGCTAATCATGTCTGTCTGGCACCTTGATGTTTCTGACTTATTGGAGTTTCTGTCTTGTTCAGTAGCATCTCATGTTCAGCATAAGGCAACATGACTTCTACAAGCTGACCCATAATCCCTGGAATGAGATAAATGTGCCCAAAAACATAGTATAATACATATTCCCAAAACATGATGCTCAAGCGGCCACAAAATACTGTGGCTTGAACTCACAGGATCAGTGTTGACCTTCACTGATCTCTCTGACTTAAAACTACTGAAGACACATGCGTCATTAAATAATAAACTGTTCTTTTAAGTAGCTGCAATCACAAAGGACTGCTAGGATGTAGTTTTTGGTGTGGATTTTTTTTTTTATTTCATGCATATAAATTGCATTAAATTGTCAATAATTTGCATATTTGGCTAGCTAGATGGTCTTTCACTGTTTTTTATGCTCACACCTGATATATACCAAGACGGTAAAGTTCAGGGAGAGTGCTTGGGACATACAGTAGTAATGATGGAAAAGAATGAGAAAAGTGAGAAAACTGGGTCCTTTCAGATCAAAATTTTCAGTGTTTTCAGTGTCACAATGGCAAAATATTTTGTCTTGCAAATATTGTGCAGCCCTATTCCATGTACACAAACCTCTAAGCATAGTCCAATATTAAAATAAAGTAAACTTTGTGTATTTAAAGTATGTCATGACCTTTACTTAACCACAGCGCTGCTTCTGGTTGAGCTACATTTCTATCTCAATAAATTAGAATATCCTTGAATAAGAATATATTCCAGGAATTCAATTCAAAAAGTAAAACTCATACAACATAAAGATTCAAACAGTAATATATTTCAAGTGTTTATTTCTGTTAACGCAGATGAATATGCCTACACCCACCATAAGCAAGGGAAGCCACAAAAGGTTATGTTTGAAGCAGCTGGCTGCTGCTTTATCCAACCATATTAATGGAACGTTGAGTGAAAGGAAACAGTTGCATGAGCAACAAGGATAAACTGTGAAGCCATACAAGACAATTTAAGAGCCATCTTGCACAAACATATCACGAACACGGGCTATAGCTGTTGCTTTATTTTTATGTGAACTTGAACTAGATACAACAAAAGTAGCGTCATACTTGCATTGGAGAAAAAGAACTGAACTCACTGGACTGTTGCTAAGTGGTCCAAAGTCCTCTCTTTAGTAGAACATGAATTTTGTGTTACATTTAGAAATCAAGTTAAAGTGAAGAGGAAGAGAATCCCCAAATGTTTGAGGTACAGTGTGAAGTTTCTACATTCGGTGCCGACTTGGGGAGCTGGGCCCAAAGCTCCAGACTAATGTTTTACACTGTTTGCCATGTCTGACGTTGTTTCTGTCTGTGTAAAGAGGACAGCAGAGCTGAGCCAAGCCCTTCTTAACCAGTTAAAACATGTCTGAGAGTTGCAGCGGCTGAAAGCCCACAGAAACCCACTTATTGTGAGAATGAAATGGAAATCTCTTTCCATTTTGCCTGTTGAATTTCAAGATTCAACAAGCTTGTTGCTGCGTTTTCTGCACTGTGGAAATCATAGGTTTCTGCATTTTCTTTTTCCTGGAGCAAGTGGTTACACTGGTGCAAACTCAGATTTGTCTTTTTAGGCAAACCACTCACAAATTAGGTCTCATGTGCAACCAGTTTGACACGGTTGCACAAGACCTGAGTAATGGTATTATTTTCAACAAAGGTTCCACAAAGCAAGTTTGACACGATTCACTGACTGGGTTCAGCCGCATCATACACGTGAAATAAACAACGTAACAACAAGATAAACAGAGTGCACTCTGTAACCTTGAGACAAATTACTAGTGTTGGTCCACTGTTGCTTCTCAAGTCCAAAGGCAACATAGCCGTCTGCTGCTTTCATTGTATTGTAGGACTTTGAACCTCCTACAGAAGGTAGAAATACTGATACTTTTTACAAGTACATGCAAAAAGTACCAATACCAATTTAATGACAACAATATTACTCTGCTTGATAGGGCATCAAACTGGCCTACAGAGAGTCTATACTATGTGTCAGGAAGAAGATCTGTACACATTGATAAACTTTTATTTATCTGAATCAGAGATGATGAAAGGTCAGCCCTCCTTCAGTCAAAACTTGGTCCTGCTGTAACCTGAATGGAGGGCTAAACAACATATCACCTCTCCAATGATGATCACAGCCAAGCGGGGGTCTCCTCTCACCATACAGCAGTAATCACCTCAACAAACCTTAGAGCACTTTTGAACAAACTGAAGTTGACTAACTTGCAAAGTGACGGTGTTATTTTCAACAAAGGTTCCACAAAGCAAAGCTGCCATAGCAATTGGAGCTCTACTGCTCCAAGTAAACTCATCCATAGTACACATTCTCTGCTCTGTCAAGAGGAAGATGAGAGATACCAGATCCAACACTACAGACCAGCAGAAGGCTGTTAGGAAAGCATCCTGGACTTAGAAATACTTTTCAGGAAAAAAATTTCCTGTTTTTTGCTTGTTTGTTTGTTTTTGGGCACATGTAATATTTAGAGTTTCAGAACAGAGGCTAGCTATAATAGTTTTGTTAGCTCTAAGACATAATAATTAAAACTAATAGAAATAGAAGGTTGAAACTTTTTTTTTAACCGAATCACTGAAATTAACTCTTCAATTACATTCTAATGTGTTGAGATGCACCTTTAAGTGTGGACAGCAACATAAACAGCAGTAGGTTCACGAGTTTGATTTCAATAAATCTTTTTACATTTATCCAAACTTATAAAGGTATATTAAGGTTTCACTTGGATCCTGACACTAGATTTTGAACCCGTTTGATCGGGTCACGTGACTCGTCGACAGGTAACGTTTGCTTATATACGCTACTCAAGAAAGCGGAAGGACACAGCTGAGCGCGGCTGTGATAAACACGATTCACCGACTGGGCTCAGCCGCATCATACACGTGAAATAAGCAACGTAACAACGAGACAAAACAATGTATCACCTGTAAGAACCTCACCCAACATGTATGTCAACATTAGAGACCTTACAGTAGCCTGCCCGTAACTTGCTGCAACTCGTTTCAGCGTGAGCCCTAATGTAATCCTCCGCTGTTGCTACCGCGGTGGGTGTTGTGTGCCTGTTACGGCAGTTTTATCTTTCTGCTGAACACTTACGTTGTTGAAGAGCGAGCCGACGTTTGCGGTGACGAGCAGCACGTTGGTGAACGTCTCCATGTTTAACCGACCACTTTCACAAAACCGTCCCGGTGGTAAAAAAAAAAAAAAAACTTCCGACCCGTCGGTAGCGCCTCTGTTGGAGCTTAAACAGGCTTACCGTGCGAGCCAAAAAAAAAAAACAAAAAAAACAACCCAAGTTTATACCAGCTGTGGTTGGAAGTAGGCCATCATCTCAGTATGTGAGCGCCGCTCGCGGTCCAACTCGGTTGCTGCTGATGGCGGGCAGTCGGTTCAGGTCGTCATCATACACCACGGTAGGGCTCATACTCATCGCCGAGTCTCCGGGAGCGGAGAGTTGAGCTGCGTGGATTTCCTCCCCCCCTGCGAGCTAATTGGACTAGTAGCTTCTTAAGGGACTAAACGAGTCGCTGCCGCTGCCTTCAAAAGTGTTCAAACGAGCCGGAGGAAGCCCACAGGTTGTTTTGACAGCCGCTCCGCCCTCGCGCAAGTAGGACGTACTAGTTTGAAATTTAAAAAATACTTGACGTGACAAAAATGCTCGTGCCGTATTCCACCGCCACGCACCAGCCCCGCTCACGTTACTCTAACCAAATCCCCGAAGGAGCGAAATACTGTTTGCGTTAAAAGTATTTTTTTGTTTTTGTTTGTTTGTGTGTCACCGTGATTTTAAACATCTCAGAATATATAAACTCATTGAGACTGAAACCATTCTGTAGCATCATAATACTAACTTTAACGTCTCCCACCTGGATTTGTGGACAAGCATTCATGGTGCACTCCACAAATATGCCACACAAAGTCGTAAAATGTCAGGTTGAAAAGTTTTCCACAAGCCATGACACAGCAAACATTTGAACGAAGGTGCTCTGGTAAGACATGTCCATGCATTTTTTTTTCCTGCATGTAAAATCCTCTGTATGGCTGAAAACTGACACTCTGAACATGCTCTCCTCATTTGGTGAACCTGGAAGCTGGTCAAAGCTGATCTGAAGATGGACGAAGCTAAACGTAGCCACAGCTCTTACGGGATGATTTAACTCAAACAAATATTTATGTATTTGCATTGCCCACACTTAATCCGTGTAGATACCTGAAAATATATGTTCAGCCACTCTCTGTGGATAGTGATGGACCTATTTTTACAAAGAAGAATGTGTAACACTTGTGATGTAGGTCAAAATACTTGCAGCTGTCGTTGCAATAAAAGGTGATTCTGCAAAATGCAAAATATTGACTAGTAAGATTTTGTTTTGCAAAGAAAATTGCTTCATCTTATATTGCAGAATATCTGAATGGCGCTTGTGGAAGATTCTGTTACTGTAAGAAGCACAAATCAATTTACTGCAAAAACTAAAATCATGATTCTTCTACCACCATGCATTTTGTTAAAACATTCTACTCTGAATGATTATGGAATGCACTGTGGGGACATTTGAGTGTAAAGGAGATAGAAATCGTGTGGTTTGACATGAAACTTGAATGTTGTTGTTTTTTTCATTTAAATGCTCTAACCCACAAAGTACTAAGAAAGGGTAACAGGTTTTGTTCTACCATCATCAAAAACCTCCATAAATTGCCTTCTTGACCAAACAAGAAGTCATTTTACTTTGCTATTTTTTGAGCCACTTACATAAATCATTACAAAAAAGAGGATCTAAAAACACTTTAATGCATTCTAAACTGGTTTCTCTACATACCACACACTTGTAATGTGACTGCCAGTGAACTGGAAACCATTTTTGAGCTCTGCTATCTCTGTACAACAAAAAACCATTTCAAATAATTTACATAACAAGAAGTTTATATTTGATTGGGCCATGGGAAACAATTTTTTTTTCCAATTTACCCAATTATTTTTCTGTGAACTATGTGATGGTGAGATGTATGTTTCTCAAGAAACGGCCTCAGATAGTCGCATCGTTTTCCGCAGCACCATCCGTTGGAGTCAGTAGAGCTATAAAACCCTGTGAAGTAAATGGATCTGTGCCATCCAGTGGTTCAGAGTAAAAGGCCATAAAGCAAAGGCTGCTGGGTGGCTGACTCTGTTTCTCCATGGTGCTATTACTGAGCCATAAACCATGGCTACAGGAGCTACACAGCCAACCTTTTGAGCGCCTATTCCTGCTTCCGCTCAGTCCTCCTCCCAACACAGTGTGCTCTAATTCATCAACATCAACAGATCCGTTTGAAACTGTTGCAAAAGACATGGCAGAACAATACTGCCGTGTGTACAGTACCGGTATGGGATGTCCAGCTAAAGGTGGATGATAGGCCTGGATGCCGGATGAACTACATGCCCATATAAGGAGATTTTATTCAGAAAAATGTATAACAGAATCACAACCAACCTGTCAGTGTGTGAAGAATCGAATTGCGACAACGCCATAAGGTAGAAATGCTTAAAAGGGTGGCGACGAAAAGAAATAGAACATAACAAGATCCTAAAAAATATTGCATTAAGTAATAATAAATGCAGTTCTGGTAACTTTAAACCATTTTCTTCTGGTGGATTTTTATTTATTTATTTATTTTTTTTACTTTAATGCTTAATAAGTGCAGATTTCGATGCATTAATTCAAATAAAACTTTAAAATGTATAGAATTTCTGGATACTGTAATATAGATATTTATTTATTTAATTATGTAATTATTGAGTACAGCTGGTGAAAATGAAAAATATAGTTTTTCAGGTGGTTAGAATGTTACAGTGAACCAGCTAAACATTCTTCCATTTTTAAAGACAGAAATGGCCGACACAGTCACGGGGAAAAGTGCTGACTTGACAAACAGTGACCGTCCACCAGGAGGGCTGCCAACAAAACGTCATCGCTAAATAAGCTGGTTGCTTACAGAACAGCTGTATCCAAAGCTGTAACTATCCAAAACGTTGAGTGGAAGGGGAAAAAAACACGATAGAATAATTTGCCTAAGTAATATGAACATTGGATTCATGAGAGTTAAACCTTCAAAGAGCCGTCATTCACTGAACCATCTGAGATGGATGGCAACTGCTTTAAAGCCACTCCTGAACCACAGATGTCAGAAAAGGGAATGGGCTGCTTCTCAGTGGTCTCTTTTTTATGTTCTGTACTAGATATTTCTGCTTCAAAAATCCTTTATATTAGTCTTATGTAACACTGTAATTTCCAGAGGAACTGAATTTTGAGTTTCAATTACCTGTAAGCCATGACCACATAATAAATACTTGAAAAATATCGTTGTGTGAGGAAGTGATGGAAAATACGAGCCTCACCTTTTGAAATGAGTAAACATAAATTAGCTGTTCAGTCATATTCAAAATCACCAGGTTGGATGCATGTCAGTGCAAGTCACATAACGGTCTTAACAGGAAATTATTTATCTGCCAAAACTCTGGGCTACTGAATGACTTTCTGTTTCCTTTGTGGTAGTAAGACTGCTCCAGACGGTCATACTCTTATCAGTTTTGATATGGAGTTCTTTCTGTCTGAGGAAGTAAACAAAAAAAGTGTTGAAAGAAGGGCATGAATTGTATTTTGACTTTATTTTTGATGACAGGTTCTGAAAACGTGGCCAACCATTCCACCCCAGTCCACGCCCAAGGACACAGCGATGGTGCAACGTCTGTGTATTCTTCATGCCGAGTCAGTGTAAAAATGTAAAACATGGGAACTGAAACACACAACCAGGAAACTGCCCAATCAGAACTTGGATCAGCTTTGTTTAAATTGGATTTTCTTGTTTTAGTCACTGTAAAGTTCTTTTACTGTGTTGCTTTAGTTCTTAGGAACGTAAAATGTCAGCTGGCACGACTCGACCTCCAGCAGCTTTTATAGGCTCAGGGTGTCGCCTCTGGCTGGATGACAGCCAAGAGTAAGAGAGAAGACTTGTTGGGCTTTAGACAGTGAAGAGTATTTTACCCGACTAGACGTACTATCAGTCCATTTTCTGGAATCAGAAGCTGCTGGGAAGCATCAGCTGGAGAAAATCGGAATGTTAACTTTAAATTCCCCTCTGAATCTCCTTTTAATTTTACGTTTGTCTTTTTTTAAAATTAAATAAGTGAAATACAAATTTGATTACTAATAGGTTGAATGTTTAATTATTTGAGACTGAACCCTATATAAAACTCATGTTAATGTGATCTGAGAAGAAATATGTTCTCAAAACCTTTTTTGAATCTTATACTACATGTCCAATTTAGACTGAGAATTTATGTTTTCAGGAAGAAAGATTTCTGAAACTTGAGATTGTTGAAAAAAAATATTTTAATACGCAACTTTTAAGTAGCTTAACGGTTAATGGTCCATCTCTTACGACACATTATAACATTGAGAACGCACGCGTCATCCCTTACATCAGTCCCTCAGCTAATAGTAAACCTTACTTTTCCAAGTATTCATGGTTTAGAGGTTTATTTTTATGACTTTATGATCATAAAAGAAACCACACATTTTATGATGTTTAACAGCCCTTTGTGGCAAGATCAGATGCAACAAACCACACGTCAAGAGTTGACTCCCGTTCTTAAATATTTAGTTCAATGAACTGATTTGACCGGATCTAAATGACTATCCCTGTTGACACCAAACTGAACAGCTCAATGTTTCAGGGAGAAACTTGTAAAAAAAAAAAAAGGCTGTTCCCACAATGCTACCTCCCAGCCTAATGCAAAACCTCAACTACAGCTACAGTCTCTTCTAGAGACCTCATTGAGATTGCACAGTACGGGGAAGAAGAAAAAAAAACAACAAAAACATCTTCATTGAAAGGAAAAATATAGACAAAAGCTTCTAGCTTTTTATTGAAATGAGGTAATACAGAAACTGCACAAAACCAAGCCTGGTTGGATGTAACCTAAATATGAACCTGCTGATTGTTACTTACAGCCATTGTTTCTGTCATTGGTATTTATTCTATGCAGTTACCTTGGTGCCGTGAGCCTTTAAGGCACAACTATAGAAACAAATGATTTATGAAAAGACTGTGCGCTCCTTTACTGCGTGTTGCTGCATTGACTTGAAGAGGAGTAACTGCTTAAAAATCAATATGCCTGCATAATCGTAGCTGTAGGTGGACAGTTTCCACTTCATATTGTGAGCTCTCTCACATTCCATGGAAAACACACAAACGGGAAGCTTTCCTGCTCTGACACGAAACAACATGTTGATGTATGTCATAATGTAAAATAGAAATCTTCTCATACAAGATTTGTTTTGCTTTCCTCCTGGACAAAAAGCACATAAAAATATCTAGAATGTAACAAAGTTTTGCCCTGTAGTGTAGGCGCCTGCCATTTAACAAGTCATCCTCAGGTTATCAGATTAGAACACGCTAGATTCCATCTACATTATCGCTCTTCTACATTCCAGGTACAACACCTCCTGAAACTTCAACGCAAGGTGACACAATAAAGCTTTTTAAAAGCAAGTTGTAACAAAACAAAAACAGAAGTCAAATATAGATGACTATTTGTTTCCTCCTCGAAAGAAAAAAAAAAGACACAAGAGGAAGTCTTTCTCTTCACGCCAGGCCTTCCTTTTCTACAGCTAGCAAGGCTTTTATCAAGCTATTCCAACGTGGCGGCGAAGGGGTGGGCTGGGCGAATATCCCACAACAGTGATGCAACTTTACATGCCAGGCTGAGGCAGTGACTGGAGAAGCCAGATGGAGTATTGTTGACATCAAGGAGAGGACAATCCGGTGCAGCGGCTCCACCTGACGGGTCACCGCTGTCTGCCTGCTCAGCCAGCGGCGTCCAGAGCGGTCTCTGAGTCAGTCCACCTGCTGGGAGTACCCTCAGGAACGGCTGCGGTCCTCTTGGGTGCCTACGAGCATTTTGCTGTACAGCTTTTGCTGCTCTTCTTTAAAGGTATCTTTTACCTTTTCGCGCTTTAAACCTCCGTCCCTGCACAAACAATCAGGAGTGCAATTTCAGAGAGAAAATAAATTCTGTCGATAGGATCAGACGTATTTGAATGACATGAAAGAGGAGCTAAAACCGATCATAAGGTCCTTTTCTAGACCTGAACTTGCAAACTTTAATTTGTCAAGAAATTAAATAATCTCATCGAGGAAAAAAATATTGTTAAGCTGTTCGGTTTAATGACGTTTTCCAAAAGGTAGAGCAGTGATCTAAGCGCATGTCGTTTTTTTGCTCTCATTTCAAAAAAGGAAAGTGATGACATCCATAACTAAAAACTCGTTTTTCCACCATTTCTTTTTGGCTTTAAAGCCTCTTCAACTATCAGGATTATCAAATTTGTGCCCCTTATAAAATTGAAGAAAAAAAGCGTGAAAAACCAAACATTTTTAATTACAAAATTTAGTTTCTTAAGTTTTTGTCTGGGTGTATGCAGTGTGAAGTAGCACAGTCCTGCCCCTCTCCTGCCTGTTGCTGTGCATTGCCAGTAAGCTGGCTGGGAAAAAAAAGCCTACTATACTGTCGAGACAGACAAGTTTGACTTGAAATATTTTTGATTAGCACCCATCACTCCTATTAAAAAGGTAACGACTTTGAAACTACCACTGGCTGTTAACCAGCCAACTGCAGACTAGCTACTCGAGATGTAGCCCAACTAATTAGCCAGCTGATATCAACGTGTTACTTTTTAAAGAGTAGAATTTAAAAAAATGCTTTTTTACAATAAGCACATGTAATAGTATGAATATACTATGCATCAAGGTACAAATAAAAAAGTTACAGATATTATTAACCGTAGTACTCAATATTCATCAATACTTGAGGAGGCTACACTTCGGTTTAAAATATAAGCAATTAGTTGGCATTTTACATTTATGTTTTTCATTTTTGCTCAAAATGATAATTCTGCTAGACATATACTGGCCCATGCCTACATGTGACTGTGGAGTTATATCAAGGAGACGCTTTAAATACTCTGCAAATACTTGGACTCTGTTGGTATTTCCATGTTAAACATCTTATTAACTTGTATTAAATGATGCTTTATTAAGTCAGATAACAGTCTTCAGAGCAAAATGGTTCTCATATAATTAATTATTATTTTCCTCTAAAGAACTGACTTCTCTAGATGTGTGTGAAAATGGCGTCTTACCACAGGAGGTCAACCAGTCCACCCTTCCTGGCTATGGCCGATTTTACACGATTGGCAAACTGAACGGCGTCTTCTCCTTCCTGTGGAAAAGCACAAATAAAAATACAGTAACGTTATACTGTAGAGGCAATGAATCTGTTCAAACACAAAGCTACTTTAGCGAAGCTCAATAAAAAAAAACCCCAAAAAACCCCAACAACATTTGAATTCAATAAAATCATAGGAGTTATTTGTGGTACACAGTCACTGTGATAATTAGGATAAATCATATTATTTGAGATTAATTCAATGATGTATGTTTATTGCAATGACAACTACATTTGTTGAAAATCAGTAGGTAATCTGTTCAGTCTAACCTCTCTTGACATGGGAGGAAGGTACCACACGCTGCAGACGATGGCCCAGCTGCTCATCATACGTAAAAGGTAGCTGACCATTCCAAACTTGCTGCTATTCCAGAAGGCATCTCCAAACCGAGGATCATACTGCGGGGAACACATCAGGTTATTCAACACTTTTCTTTAAAATACAGAAAGAAAAGCTTATTGACATATTAAAGCATAAGAAAAAAAACAAGAACAAAAAGTGGTACCTTAATAGCCACAGGATAGACTGTGGCACCGATATCAAAACTTCCCTTCTTAAACATCATAACTGATGTATTGTTTATGCAGGTCCCTGTGAATTTAAGATGAAGACCAATCAAGAGACTACAGATGAAACCTACAACTGTTGCAAGGTTCATTCACTGAAAAGCTCACCTTCTGGGAAAATGAGGATCGGCAGTTTAGATTTATCTTGTATGTGATTGCTCAGCCTGCAACACAAAAGCAATGAAGCTTATTGCCAGACTGACTGGGATCAATTCAGATTTTTCACGTCTGGAAAACAGAAACAGTAGAGACACAGGCGGAAGTACTACCGTTTGGCCACTAGGTGTCTGTCTTTGACTTCTGAGCGCTCGAACCAAATGTGAGGGCAGGCCTTGACCATGGCTCGCTGAATAAGCCCCATCAGTCCACCGTGAATCTGGCCAACCTGACAACACAAACAAATAGTAGCATCTATTTCTGGAAGTGTTGTGACTTTCTGCTGTCAACCGCAGTTAAAACAGAGATAATCAAGGTATTTTTTTTCCTTCCAGACTTCCTGTAATTACCATGGCGTAGCAGCCGTCGCTGGCCAGGATGATAACATCAATGGGTGAAGTGTGGTTAGCGACACAGATGCCTCCATTTTTGGGTTTATTCTCACTAGAGAAGTACAAAAAATGTCTTTAAAAACACTGCATTAAGACAGATCGTCACAGTTAAGCATCACAGAGAATGTGAACCTACTCCATAAAGGAAAAAGCAGGACAGAACAAGAGTAGGGCTCGTCTTGCGTGACACAAAGCAGCCTATGTCGTCCACGCAGAACTTGAACACACCGAGTCGACATTCCGGAGATAAAGTTACAATCGTAAATAGAGCGACACCTCCTATGTCAGCTGATTATTTTAAGCAACCCCCCCCCCCCACCCCCCTCTGTGGAGGAACCAAATTCAAACTGAGACTGAAGGAACTTAGAAGAGTCACGAGAAACTGAACAGATTCGCATAATTCATCACAAAATCTCAGTTTCAGTAGTTAAATTTAATTACTAATGGAACAATAAGGGAGATTATTATTAAAGTCTTGACTTCGACAGTGAAATCTCTAAAACCTTCGGTCAAGCCTGAAACGTCCTTCACAAAAACAGACCAGATGTTGTCAGCTTCATCAACAAGCACACAAACCGCCAGCTTCCTCCTCCACATCCTGTTACATGTGCCATCATGTAAACAAACTTCTTCCTTTTTGCTTCATATTCCCCTCAGATGATCACACTTGCAGTTTACGTACAATGTGTTCCTCAATAACCCCTGCGCATAATCTCAGTAAAGCAGGATTGCAGCTGCCCCTGTGTCTGAATTAACTTTTTATTTGCGTTAGAGAACTCTGCCGTGTTTTCGTGCTTCGTCTGGGTCCTAAAATGGCTCTCGCTGTGAATAAGGCTGTCGACAGCTTGAGCAGAGCTTCAGGCACCTCTGCATTCCTTCTTATACACGAGGGGATCGCATTTCTCTAGGCACGGCTCGTCGGAAATGACGTAATGGCAGAGGTCTGCTGTGGCTCAAATTTGAGGGAGAAAAAAAAAAAAAAAAAAAAGAGGTAACTTGGCAGGTGAATTTCAACCAAAAACACTTTTTTTTTTTGGTTATATCTAGCACTATTTGGAAATAATGCCATTGAAGAGTATTTGCCCGCTTACAGATTTCTTGTGTTTTAGCTTTCTTACACAATGTGCCTTTTCTTTCAAATGATAATTTCATTCATTAAAGGAAAGGAGATTTTCTGACCAACCTGATCCCATGTGAAAATGTAATTGCTCACCATTTCTGACACCAGTTAATCGCTGTGGAGTCGTTCTGGCCAACTCTTTTTGCACAATTTATGTAATTTAATTTTGAGCATGAAGAGCCTGTTTGAGATCACAGTCCAGACTTTGACTGAGCCACTCCAACTGGAGGTGGGTGTGCTTTGGATTGCATCTTGCAGAAAGTCTCATTGTTGATTGTTGCTTGTGGTTTTTTTTTGTACAGCAGTCGTATTTATTTTGGAACTCCAACCGTGATAGCGGATGCCATTTGATTGTATTATTATTGAATTATAAACACTGCTATCCATTAAAACAAATGAGACTTGAAAAGGGTTTTAAAGGATCCCCTGGGTTCTTTTGCAAAGTTTTTGAATGTGTTGCTGAGTCACATGGAGTGATGTGAAAAACAGTGGTTAATCAATCAAATCAATCAATCAAATTTATTTGTATAGCACATTTCAGCAGCAAGGCATTTCAAAGTGCTTTACATCACATCAAACACAGAAACACAAAGTCATCAAGTGGGAGGATCTTGCTTTTGCATCCATAAAAGGTTTACCTGTTACACTCCTACTGTGTTATATGGAACGAAATACCTATTGGTATTTTTATTCCCACTCACGCTCACAAACCGCCTTTCAACGAGCCTCCGGCACGAGGCTCCGTACACCTCTTTCACGGAATTTTGCTCTGGGATTCCGTCGTCCCTCACGGATTTTTGTGCAATTGCAACATAGAATCAACAATCAAAACATGACATTAAGTCAAGTTCCATCATTAAATTTGTAAGAAAGAAAATTTTTAATTACGAAGAAAGTAAAAAAAAAAAAAAAAAAAAAAAAAAGAAGTACGGCGCTACTACTGTTTCGCAGAGCTGTGAAGCTGCTTATTTGAAAAAGAGAAGAGGAAGACTCAAGCACAAGACAAAAACCTGGCTTGAGCATTAAGCAGTAAATCTATTAAATCTGGACAGGATACAAGTAGAGCAGTAAAGGAGTGCCAATTAGGCTGCTCTGATAGCATTTGGTAGCCTAGTTCCAGTCATGGCACCACAGATTACAGCTCTGGACTGAGATCACCTTATGCACAAGGTTAGCAGTACAAGGGAAGTTACTACAAGCGGTTTAGAGCTGCTGTTTCAGTCTTGCTGAGTGAAGACAGATGTAGTTTGCTTCTAACTGGGGTTTTTTCTTACATGGGACTTGCTTATTATTGAGGTTTTAATAAATAACAGAAGGAAATATTATTTTTGACTACGGTAACTGTGATATGTAACTATGCTGTGGAAGAATCAATGACTATGAAGAAGTGAGAAAAGAGAAAAAGAAAAGCATAAATTGACGCTGCTTTTAAAATGTGTAAATGACCAAAAGTAAAGCTAGATGTAGTTTCTTATCAAGTAAATGCACATTTCAAAGTCTTCGATGTAATCTCAAATGCATTAATGCATTCAGACAATAAATCTAAAATGAGCAAGTTGCTACAAAACACTCAATCTTTAGCACTAAACATGTAGAGCAGGTTAAATTTTCCTAAAACCAAACCAATGAATATGCTTGAATGAAAACAATCATTTCATTCGGTAAGTTTGAACCAAAACACAGAGTATCACCTTAAAAGCCTACAGTGAAGTAAGACAATAAGACCTGAGTTCACAAGGTCTGTACAATCTGATAAATTTGGGGAACCTTTGCCAATATTACCAAGTCAACCTATGGAATACTAACAGATTCCTACCAAAAGTAAAGACAAAATTATTTAATTAAATCAATATGTGCTTAAGCCATATATTACACATTCTCTCATTTTCCCCCTATCAGATTAATTTGTTTTTCAGTGAAACTGAACAATATATAATTCCCATAGTCTATTAGAAAAGGGTTTGAAATGATTTGTCTCATTTGCTACATCACATCAAACTGGCATTTTCACAGTGTGAAGTGCTGTTCACACTTTTGAGAACCAGTGTGTTTGAAAAAAAAAAAAAAAAAACGTTCCTCTACCTGTCATGGTAGGTTATAATGGCAGTGAGAGCTCTGACACATATTCTGTAGCACATCAGATGGACTTTCTCACTGAGGACGTTTTTCATTCTGTAGAGAAAACACACACACACAGCATGACAATACCCAGAGCTAATCAATTCATGAATTTAAACAGAAGAGATGTGATCCATCTCACCTTCCATTTTGCAGGAGTCCAATTAGAGAGGTGAGGAACACCAGCAGGCTTACACCAGTGAAGGCAAGCGTTACCCTGGAGGAGAGACAGACCCATGAACATCAGTCTTTAAAAAAATAAGTAAATAAAAAACAAAAAAAAATCACAGGACTAAGCTGCTGCTTTTATATTCTAAACATTCGATTAGGACGTCTAGTGTTAATCTCCTGAGAACAGGCTACACGTGATGAGCTCTCATGCAGTCTCTACCACCGTAATTAACCACAGAGCCACCAGGAATGATTCTAATGATAAAAGGTCAACTAAATCTGGATGAATCAATCACCCAGGTTTGGAGAGGGTTCTGATTGAAGAGAGGGGGGATTAAACGCATTCAGAAATGCAAGGTTCCCAACACTTGATAGCACAGCCAAGATTTCACTGGACAAGGCCTGAAAGAGAGAATCTATTATAGCCACGGAGAAGACTGGAATGACGTTCGTCTGTGCAGCAGTGGCCTGATTCGTCTCCCCACTGACAGCTGGAAACGAGCCAACCACGCCGAGTCCTGAGTGGCTGTCACTGTGAATCTCTAACACAACCCCGATATCTTTAACTCGCACTGGGGACGTGTTTACAGCCACTTCGGAGTCTCCAAGCACTGTCAGCACAGATGATATGTCATTACTAAATCGTTTTAATTCATTAATGGAAAATGATGCCTTCCCCAATGAAATCACATATTTGACCTAACATGGGAATCAGAGTTAGCAAAAATAGTCTAAATGTAAGCTTCACATGGACGACAAAAAATTATCCAGAGGGCTGAGTCACAAGGACAAATTGTCCTTTGAATAACATCTCAAATTCTGGAAGTCATTATTTGTTAATCCTGCACAATAGATGAATCGGAACAATTTTTGTTCCACGAATGGATCAACCAACAACATAAACATTGATGCACCTTTCAAATAAAAAGTTGTAATAGGTTCCAACATATCCTATGATGAATAAATAGGAATTCCTTCATTTGATTCAGAACTCTAACAGAGAATATGCAGCATATTTTCTTTGTCTTACAGTCATTAGAAACACAAATCTTATCCTCTGAAAACTGGAATAGGCAGGTTAGACCTCAAAGGAAACCAGAAATTGGTGCTGGCCTAATGAAGCCTGATAAGTGCATCAGTAATGTTTATGTGCCTCATGTTGTTTCCAGTCTTTTTAGAAAAAATGTTTGTTTTTGCGGTGAATTAAAAGTTTCTGAACACCGAATTTCAAAAAAACGGGTCTTTTCAAACAAAGCAGCCATGCTCTCTGATCATGGTTTTACTAGATACCAGACAGTGAAGCAGGGTCACTACAGTAAAAGTTTGGGCTGTCAGTGGCTAAACTTCTGCTCACACCTGTGATTCTGTTAGTGATACAGTCAAATATTAATTTCTTGTTTACAATCAGTTTTACACAGGCATTTTCAGTGTATTAAATATTTGATAAATGACATCACTAGATCTGGGGCTTAACGTGTTGTGTGTGTATATATATATGTGTGTGTGTGTGTGTGTGTGTGTGTGTGTGTGTGTGTGTGTGTGTGTGTGTGTGTGTGTGTGTGTGTGTGTATATTAGAATTGAGTCCTGTACCTGAGAGGCAGCAGGATCCCGTAGCGGATCAGGAGGCCCAGCCCCCACAGGACGGTCAGCCTCAGGCTGATGTAGTGAAAGTTGTTGTTGCTGCGAGTCAGCAGGTTCCAGGACTCCAGCTCCTCAGCAGAAAACCGCTTGGTCACCTCATCGTCCATGATGCTCTCCACGCCTCGCCGAGCGAAGTAGAAGATGTCGGACATCTCGAACTCCGAGGCAGAGTCCAGGTCTTTGTTGCTGCCGCTCCGCCGGATCTCCTTGATCTCCTCCTCCAAGGAGGTGGGCTCCTTAGCGATTATAGCTACAGCGAGACAGGCAGGCAGGCCACACGTCAACATTACCGCTGGAGCAGACACGGCCGCTGAAAACGTGTCTGCTGGAAACGTTTCCAAAACAAACCAAATTAAAACAAGGCAACCACAATCGTATCTTACCGTTGGAGTAAGGTTTGTACAGGTGATGATTTTTCTCTTTGGCTCCCCTCTCTATCCTAAGTGTGGCCCACTAGAAATGTAGAGCACAGGTTACATCAAAGTTTAGATGACACAAGAACATTTGCATTTAGATCAAAAGACGGTACAGGCACAGAGAATTTAAAGTAAATACAAAAAGTACTGAAACAGTGTTTGTTTTACTGTGCTGATTCATTTCCCTGTACAGTTGACACTAGATGAATATATGAGATTAGCTGGACTGGAAGGAAGGCAATATTTTATTTTTACTTGATCTTTATTTAACCAGGGAATATCTCAGTGAAATTAAAAATCTCTTTTCTAATTCAGACCCGGTGAAGGAATGCAGCATAACAGGAAACAAAATGTCTTGCAGTCGGCTGACCTGAAATTTTTATAATGCATCTCTCCTTCAGCACACCCGATTTAAATAATTAGGTCATCAGCAGCACTCTGTAGAAACTGATTGCATGCTGAGGGAATTTGATTCAGGTGTGTTGCACCACTGGGATATCATTTCTATTGCAACAGTCTTCAGTCAGGGGCCTCTTCAGATTCGTTGCAAGACTGACTGCTACCAGAGATTCTTCCTGCCCACAGCGACACCATCCATAACGACTATTTGAAGATACTTGATATGAGTTATGACATTTCATTTTTCATGAATACTTTTTTATTTAACTTCATGCCTGAATTTTAGAGAAATAAAAAACAAACACTGCTTTTATTTTGAAAAATTGGATTTTAATTCGTAGACTGACTTCTACATGAGGACTGCTCAATGTTATTTCTAAGTATGTGTGCCAATTAATTAACCTAAAAAATGAATGAGTGTTTGAAATTCTATATTTGTTGGTCATGAAAATACATCTTGCATACTATGAAGACATTAAGAACATAAACATTTAATTTTTTGACGCTTTGTTTCCTGGAAAATAAATGTTTACAGTAAAATAAAGTTGCAGTAGTTAGTATGACATGTCGCATTTTATGGTTTCTTGGTGTATTACAAAGCAGCTGATGAAAAAGTCATTTTGAGGTTGTTGGGTTTTTTGTGTGTGTGTGTGTGTGTGTGTAACTATAAAGATTTCAGCCAGTAATCTGGCCATCAGAAAAAAAACAGTTTAATTATACTAAACGGCTTGAGAAAAACTGTACAAATCATTGTTATGGCAATAAGCTACAGAAAACCTGATTTAAAATGTTAGGTCCTGGTTTCAATCCCAACTCTAACCACAAGATAATGAATTAACACCAAAGAAGAACTGGAAAAAACCGCCCGTTCCAATACACGTCAAATCAAACAAAATGCATGACGAGAAGAGAACAGGGTGTTCCCAAAGCCAGCAGGGAAGTAGGAAAGGATCAGGAAGTATGGACCGGGATACGCTGTCTGAGTCTTATTTAGCCAACAATCCAACATGACACTGACACGGCACATGATAAGTTCAAAGTATGTCGGCTGGAGTCAAAGATAGTCAAAAACATGGTACTGCATGGAAGCTGCCTGTGTCCAAACACTTTATGTACTAACGCTGGGATCTGGAGTTTGTTTGTCAAAAACAGGAAATTCAAAGAAAGTTGAACTTCTTTCGTCTCTTTAAAATAATAGAATTAATTCGTCTCGGTAAAATAATAACAATAAGCAACATATACTGACATTTTTAAATTATTTTGGAAAAAAAAAAAAAACTTAATTTGAGGTTTTCCATGTGCAAGAACCAGTTATCCAGACAGCATTGGCCAATGAAGCGTACCCATTGCAGTCTGTCAGAGCAACCTTTAAAATGTGTTGTAACAAGCTGTGGTACTGATTCATCCTTTAAAAATGCAGCTACAGGGATTCTTAGAGTGAGCAGAAACAGAAAAGTCTTTCTAGTAACAGTGGAAATGGCTTAATGAATCCACTGTGACCTGTGGCAGCAAAAACTGCATGTGAACAAAGGAAACGCTGAGCTCTTTAAAACCTGCTAAACATCAAGTTTGTCCTCACACGTTGAATCTTAAAATAGATAACTAATGTCATTTTTAAGAAATTTAGAAGTTTTTTTTATTAAGTTAAACACAAACTTCCGAACCTTTTACACGGCATTTGTTTTTTGACCATTTTTTCCATGACGGTATCTCAGTACTTGTGAGTCATTTCTTTCCGCTCTACAGGTGATGCTACAGCAGAGTAGAGAATAAATGAAACA